>NC_081554.1:132944920-133153920 GCF_963082655.1 Stomoxys calcitrans | reverse complement strand
AGCCTGGCCATTAATCGGGACACAGCTACCAACCGGCGGTATGTACACGTTGTATAGCTCTATCTCGGAAGTACCGGACCTGACTGCTATTCCCATGCATTCCGAATAGAACCCGGATCCGGGGTTCTTTTCAATCCCGGCACGGACCAGAAGCGTGCGGAGAAGGCAATCCGGGATGTGCCTCTCCCATGACGAAAAAAGACAAACACGTACACTGAGGCGGCAGCCCTTGCCGATGAGGATTCCATCGGGTCAAGCCGGTGCGTACAACCGGCTGTCATGGGATTGATTGATGAGAATTGCACTCTCTAGAAGCTCAAGAAGTCAAGATCCCAGATAAGTTTATATGGCAAATATATCAGGTTATGTACCGATTTACGCCATACTCACCACAGTTTTTGGAAGTCATATCAAACACCTCATGCAAAATTTTAGCCAAATCGGATGGGAATTGCGCCCTCTAGCGGCTCAATGTATTAAGATCCAAGATCGGTTTATATGCCACATATACCAGGCTATGGACTGATTTGGACCATACTTTGCACAAATGTTGGAAGTGATATCAAAACACTACGTGCAAAATTACAGCCAAATCGGATAAGAATTACGCAATCTAAAATCTCAGGAAGGCAAGACTCCATATCGGTTTATGTGGCAGCTATATCAAAACATGGACCGATTTGGCCCATTTGGAATTGCAACCAACCTACACTAATAGAAGTACTTGTGCAAAATTTCTAACGGTTGGCTTTACTCCTTCAAAAGTTAGCGTGTTTTCGACAAACAGACGGACGGACATGGCTAGTTCGACTTAAAATGTCACGACGATCTTAGATGCATATTTCGAGGTGTTACCAACAGAATGACCAAATTAGTACACCCCCATCCTATGGTGGAGGGTATAAAAAATTTTGACAGTAAACAAGTCCAAATTATATGTTTCGAACCCTTAACGCGCTTTAAACTTATTGGTTAACTTTGTCCGTCTGATACTTGCTTACGTTTGTTGTTACTCAGGCATGTTTAACTTCAAATAGCTTGTGAAACTATGACCTTATTTTTAAAATATTGGCAACAACACTTGAATTTAATAATTTCTTGTTCTTTATTCTTGACAGTTATGCATGATAATCGCTCTATTAGGGTTAGCTAATGGGATTTGCCCTTTCATGGATGCATCGTTGCACTCACATTGCGATGGAGCTGCATACAGCTTCCCAAATTTCCATTAAGGAACCTATTAAAAACTCATTCCCAATTATTGCCAATGCAAACATCATAATGGGCACCATACAAAACCAGGATTATGAACACACGTATCACAAACACTATATAAATGAAAGCGAAAACACGACAAACATGAAATGATTTTTTTTCGAGCTTATTTTTACCAACATAAACCAAAGCGCTGTATGGCAATTTTAACCGCGACAAAAAACTCCTCCAATAAACAGTGTTTGAAAAGTTAGTAATGGACATTCAGGGCTTCAGAGAAGCGGATAATTGTTATTTTTGTCAATGTTTTATTAGTCACTATGTGTTGGAGTTGTAACCGCTTAAATTTGAATAAAGCGACATTGTAATGACTTCAATCCTTAACTGGGGATAGCGAACACCTAGGGAGCGAGACTATTCAAAATGCTTGGTATTATTTCAATTTTCATATCATGGTACAGTAAGATATGGAACAAATAAAAAGATTTTCAATTCAATTTTGTTTTTAAGTAAAAAAAAAAAATAAAACAGGGGTAAAATTTAAAAATCAGAGATCACAACATGTGAAGTAGATATTAGCTCTTTTTATACCCTCCACCATAGGATGGGGGGTATACTAATTTCGTCATTCTGTTTGTAACTACTCGAAATATTCGTCTGAGACCCCATAAAGTATATATATTCTTGATCGCCGCGACATTTTATGTCGATGTAGCCATGTCCGTCCGTCTGTCTGTCGAAAGCACGCTAATTTCCGAAGGAGTAAAGATAGCCACTTGAAATTTTGCACAAATACTTCTTATTAGTGTAGGTCGGTTGGTATTGTAAATGGGCCATATCGGTCCATGTTTTGATATAGCTGCCATATAAACCGATCTTGGGTCTTGACTTCTTGAGCCTCTAGAGTGCGCAATTCTTACCCGATTTGAATTAAATTTTGCAGGAAGTATTGTGTTATGATATCCAACAACTGTGCCAAGTAGGTTTTAAATCGGTTCATAACCTGATATAGCTGTCATATAAACAGATCTGGGGACTTGACTTCTTGAGCCTCTAGAGGTAGCAATTATCATCCGATTTGCCTGAAATTTTGTACGACTGATCCTCTCATGACTATCAACGTGTTTATTATGGTCTGTATCGAAACAGCTCCCATATAAATCGAACTCTCTATTTCACTTCTTGAGCCCCCAAAGGGCGCAATTCTTATTCGAATTGGCTGACATTTTACACAGGTCTCCAACATATAATTTAATTGTGGTCCAAACCGGACCCTATCTTGATATTAATCTAATATCAGAGCAAATCTTCTCTTATATCCTTTATTTTGCCTAAGAAGAGATGCCGGGAAAAGAACTCGAAAAATGCGATCCATGGTGGAGGGTATATAAGATTCGGCCCGGCCGAACCTAGCACGCTTTTACTTGTTTATTGTAGTACTATATAGCGCAGTGCAATAAAATCTGTATGAAAATGACATCTATCCAGGACCACTTAGTTCTATATAAATTACCTGTGCAGGCTTTCGTAGAACATTTGTTGTCAGGATTACCAATATATATTTTTTTTCAAATAAGTGTGGCCACTTGCTGAAAAATTTTGAAATTTTGCACAAATACTTTTTATTAGTGTAGGTCAGTTGGAATTGTAAATGGGTCAAATTGGTCCATGTTTTGATATAGCTGCTATATAAATCGATCTTAGTTCTTGACTTCTTGAGCCTCTAGAGGGTACAATTCTCGACCGATTCGACTGCAATTTTGCACGTGGTGTTTTGGTATCACTTACAATAACTGTGCTAAGTATGGTTCAAATCGATTCCTAATCTGATATAGCCGCCATATAAACCAATCATGGATCTTAACTTCTTCAGCTTTTAAAGGGTGCAATTCTCGTCCGATTTGACAATAATTTTGTACGTGGTTTTTTGGTATCACTTCCAACAACTGTGCTAAGTGTGATTCAAATCGCTTCATTATCTGGTATAGCTGCCATATAAACCGAACTTGTATCTTGACATTTTGAGCCGCTGGAGGGCGCAATTCTCATCTGCTTTGGCTGAAATTTTGCATGAGGTGTTTTGTTGTGGCTTCCATTAACTGAGCTATGTATGACGCAAATCGGTACATAACCTGATATAGCTGCCCTATTAACCGAACTCGACAAATGCGATCCATGGTGGAGGGTATATAATATTCGGCTCGGCCGAACTTAACATGCTTTTACTTGTTTTCGTTATATTTATGCCCTTCACGGCTTGTCTATCCATTACTAAAATAAAACACAACAATTAACATCAGGTTAGGTTGGCGGCAGTTTGTGCTATACCTTATTCTAGACACCCATTTAGACCAGAGCATTGCCCTCACCTCCTTCATGTATTTCCAAGGTATTTTTCTAGCAAAACCTTGCAGTCCGTCAAAGTATTTTCTTGTTCTACTTGGTTGAAAAGTCAATCTCCTATATACTGCTCGGATTTACGCCTTTCATTTTTTCTCGTGCCTGAAAGTAAAAAGAATTTGGTATCCTACTTATAATTGGACATTAAGAAGAGTATTAAACAAGATTAAGGATATGATTCGATTCGTCGCTCTCATGACACCATTGATAGATCTCACCATCCCATGTATAAGGGTTAGCTAAGTCCGTCAAATTACTACGAGACATATTTTACTCAGCTAATTATGCCCTGTTACAAATCCCTTAACTATATTTATATATCTTCTCCAATGACTAAATAGTATGAACATTTCGTTTCGAGCTTTCTTAACTTTCTTTATTTGTTCACATCCAGCTGGCGAAGATAACAGAGATATCGTATGCAAATGCCGTACGTTGTCTGGGCGCCTTATATATATATATATATATATATATATATATATATATATATATATATATATATATATATATATAATAAATATATATATATATATATATATATATATATATATATATATATATATATATATATATATATATATAAATAAATATATATATATATATATATATTTATATATATATATATATATATATATATATATATATATATATATATATATATATATATATATATATATATATATATATATATTCAACAGTGATGTCGAGAGTCAAGAAAAATTCCTTCCTAACGATCCAGATTTATTACAACACTCAATGTATGTGCGGAATTTGAGTGCATAAGTTATCCAGTTTTGCCGGATTGTGACGAAAGGGGTTTACATACTATATATACCCTAGGTGGTGGGTGTCCAGAGTTCGACCCGGCCGAACTAAATGCCTTTTTAGTTGTTTTTGTTCGGTTCGCGAGCTTGCTTGTTCTCGTTCGTTTAATGCTTGCTCTCAGTTTTTTCTCTGTCACTCTCTATACTATATATTAGGATAGGTTGAAAAGAGGTTGCGAATATTAGTCCGCCTTATGCCACTATAGACAAACACCTAAGTCAGTAGTCGGCTGGTTCTTCGCTCTAAAAAATAACAAATAAAAGCGTACTAAGTTCGGCCGGCCCGAATCTTGGGAACCCACCAACATGGATTCTGCTAAAAATGTATATAAAATAAATTTACTTGAAGGGCATAATTTTATTGTGCATACCAAACTTCTGTCAAACCAGCAAATATTAAAACTCCAATGTAACAAAGATGATCGAGAGACCGGTTTACATGGGAGCCATATAAGGTTATATATTGAATTGAACCGTATTTAGCACAGTTCTTGGAAGTCGTATCAGAACGCCGCATGCAAAATTTCAGCCAAATGGGACAAAAAATGCTGTTTGTAATGACTCAAGAAGTCAAATCGGATATCGGTTTATATGGGAGCTATATCAGGTTATAGACCGATTTGGTCTATACTTGGCACAGCTTATGGAAGTCATAGCCGACGAAACACCACATGCAAAATTTCAGCCAAATGGGGCAAATCGGTTTATATGGGAGGTATATCAGGTTATAGACCGATTTGAACCGTCTTAGCACAGTTAATGGAAGTCATAACAAAATGTTATGTGAAAAATTTCAGCCAAATTGGACAACAATTGCGGGGTTCAGGGGTTCAAGAATTCAAATCGTGAGATCGGTTTATATGGGAAATATATCCAAATCTGAACCGATATAGCCCATCTTCAACGATCTACATCGATATAAAGTATCTGTGCTAAATTTCAAGCGGCTAGCACTACGCGTTCGACCGCTATCGTGATTTCGACTGACGCATAGACGGACGGACAGACGTACAAACGGACGGACGAACGGACATGGCTAGTTCGACTCAGAATGTCGAGACGATCAAAAATTTATATACTTTATGGGGTCCTAGATCAATATTTCGAGGTGTTACAAATGGAATGAGTAGATAAGTTTACTTCCATCCTATGGAAGTCTGTTTAAAAAGTTAACTCGAAAAAGAAAACATAGAGTTAGGAATTCCGTGCTTCTTAGAAAATCCTTAATTGTTTTCCATACCATTTTTCACCGGATTTTGACGAAAGGTGGTTTACATATATACCCGAGGTGGGTATCCAAAGTTGGGCCGGCCGAACTTAACGCCTTTTTATTTGTTTATTATTACCTCAGGTAGTTGCCACTGACAGCATTGTATGGAAGCGCCCCGTCTAGAAAATATATCAGGAAAAATTGTCGTTCGAATTTTAAGCACACACAGCACAGGTAAACATGAAGAATTTATACAATACTAAAATTTGGGATTTTCGTAAACTATTTTTAACGAATATTCATTAAATTTAAAGAATATAGGTTTATACTATACTTAGCTGACCCGGGCCCGCTTCGCTGCGCCTTCTTTTACTTTATATGGAGCAAACGTTTCCTTGGAATATTTATTTTCAACAATTAAAGATCTTTTAGTGAAATACCATGCAAACTTGACTAACAGTTTAACAATATAAGTGCCTTTATCTGAATCCCACATGATCTTTATTGGTCTACGAATTTAAGTTTGGATGTAAGGTGTTCTTCATTCTTAAAATACTTCATTTCAGCCCGATATTCTCATGATGTCTGATTTAATGGTGTTTTCGGGGGAGAGGTGGTCCCCTACATACTTGGCCTTGAAAGATATCAGCATCGTGCTCTTCTCTCAAATACCATTTATTGAAACCCCATATTGCCATTGACTTAAGAGGAGTTTACAGGATGAGACCTCCCCCAAACATATGGCCCAAATTAGGTTATCAAATTCGTTTTCTAATCTCAAATGCCCTTCATTTGAGCAACATATTGGCATGGTCGAACATTTTTACCCTTTAGGGGTGTTTTGGGAAAGCGGTGATTCCCTAAATACATGGTCCTACATTTGGATATCAAATTCGTATTATACTCCCAAAACATTTTTATTTGAGCCCCATATTGCGATGGTCACTAAAAAATTGCTGTTTGTGGGGTATTTTGGGAAACGGGTAGACCCCCAGAAAATTGGTCCCGAAAGTGGGTATCAATTCTTGCTCTACCCCCCAATACCTTTCATTTGAGCTCCACATTTACATGGTCATTAAATATGCCCGATTTGGGGGTGTTTTGGGGATTGGGGTGGTTCCCAAACACTAAGCCCGGAAAATCATCAAAGCACATCAGCAACGTGCTCTATTCTAATATATCTATATATCATTTATTTCAACCCCATATTGCCATTGTTTGAGGCCAATGGATATCATTGGATATAAAATTCGTTTTTATACCCTCCACCATAGGATGGGGGGTATACTAATTTCGTCATTCTGTTTGTAACTACTCGAAATATTCGTCTGAGACCCCATTAAGTATATATATTCTTGATCGTCGTGACATTTTATGTCGATCTAGCCATGTCCGTCCGTCTGTCTGTCCGTCCGTCCGTCTGTCTGTCGAAAGCACGCTAACTTCCGAAGCAGTAAAGCAAGCCGCATGAAATTTTGCACAAATACTTTTTATTAGTGTAGGTCGGTTGGTATTGTAAATGGGCCATATCGGTCCATGTTTTTGATATAGGTGCCATATAAACCGATCTTGGGTTCTGACTTCTTGAGCCTCTAGAGTGCGCAATTCTTATCCGATTGGAATGAAATTTTGCACGACGTGTTTTGTTTTATATCCAAAAACTGTGCCAAGTATGGTTCAAATCGGTCCAAAACCTGATATAGCTGCCATATAAACCGATCTTGGGTCTTGACTTCTTGAGCTTCTAGAGGGCGCAATTTTTATCCGATTTGTATTCATTTTGGCGCGACGTGTTTTGTTATGATATCCAACAACTGTGCCAAGTATTGTTCAAATCGGGTAATAACCTGATATAGCTGTCATATAAATCGATCTGGGATCTTGATTTCTTGAGCCTCTAGAGGTCGCAATTATTATCCGATTTGACTGAAATTTTGTACGACGTATTCTCTCATGACCATCAACATACGTGTTTATTATGGTCTGAATCGGTCTATAGCCCGATACAGCTCCCATATAAATCGATCTCTCTATTTTACTTCTTGAGCCCCCAAAGGGCGCAATTCTTATTCGGATTGGCTGACATTTTACACAGGTCTTCAACATATAATTTAATTGTGGTCCAAACTGGACCATATCTTTATATTGCTCTAATAGAAGAGCAAATCTTTTCTTATATCAATTTTTGCCTAAGAAGAGATGCCGGGAAAAGAAATCGACAAATGCGATCCATGGTGGAGAGTATATAAGATTCGGCCCGGCCGAACTTAGCACGCTTTTACTTGTTTAATCTCATTTAAACTCCTTATTGCAACAATCAGCAAATATGTCCGGTTTGGGGTATTGGCCCTTAAAACTATAAAACTCTCCTTAAGACCCAAATTGTCTTGGTGAGCAAATATGTCCTATTTGGGGGGTTGTTATGGTGGTGGGACGTCCGCTAGACAGTTGGCCCCTAATGTTGATATCAGATACGTGGTCTATTCCCACATACTTTTAATTTGAGGCCCATATTTCCATAGTCGGCAAACATGACCGGCTTGGGGGGTGTTTTGTGGGATGGGCGGCCACTCAGTGAGTTGGAAATATATATCGGATTCGTGTTCCACTTTAAATACCCTCTTATTTGAGCCTCATATTGCAATAGTCAGAAAATACTTGGGTTGTGTTATGGGGGTGGCGTGGCCCCATAGACACTTTTCCCGAATATTGATATCAAATTCGTGCCTTACTCTCAAAGACCTTTCATTTGAGCCCCCATATTGCTATGGTCGTAAATTTGTCCCCTTTGGGGGATGTTTTTGGTGAGATATTTGGATATCAGATTCGTATTCTACATTCAAATACCTTTTATTTAAGCCCCATATTCCCATGGTCAGTAAATAAGTCCTGCTTGGGGGGTGTTTTAGGGAAGGGGTGGACCCCCAGAAACGTGGTCCCACATTTGGATATCAGATTCGTATTCTATTCTCAAATAACTTCATTTGAGTTCCTAAGGGGGCTGCCCCACCCTAGAACCTACCAAACATATATTTACACCAATCACGACAATATTTGACTCAAATGAAAGGTATTGAGGATAAGAAAACGTATCTCATATCCAATTGTCAGACCAAGTGCTAGGGTGACCACCACAACCCCCGAAACACCCCTAAATCGAACATATTTAGCGACCATGGCAATATGAGACTCAAATGAATTATATTTGCGAGTCAAAATACGAATCTGATATCCAAATGAGGGACAAAGTTTCTGGGGGTCCACCCCTTTCCCTAAACACCCCTCAAATAGGACTTATTTACTTACTTTACTTTCTTTAATTGGCTACGACAATATATTTGTTCCACTGGCCGAATGTAGAATAGCGTTCCAAGCGCCTCTTCTGCGCTCATTCTAAAATCTCTGACACCAAGTTTCGAGGTGTCTCCCACAACTTGATCTTTCCATCGGGCTTTTGGTCTTCCCAGTTTGCGTGTACCACCGTGTTTGCCTTCAAAACACTTCTTTGCTGGAGCTTCTTCATACATTCTGACAACATGACCTAGCCAACGCAGCCGTTGTATTTTGATGCGTGTAACTATGCTATTGTCGTCATACAGCTCGTGGTTCATGCGTCGCCTATATTCTCCGTTAACGCAAACTGGTCCATATATTTTACGAAGAATCTTTCTCTCAAATACTTCTAGCACTGCCTCATCTGCTTTCACAAGTACCCATGCTTCGGACCATATAACAGCACGGGTAGTATCAGTGTCTTGTATAGTGTAATCTTCGTCTTCCGAGAGGTGACCTTGTTTCTAAACTGCTTACTTAGTCCAAAGTAGCATCTGTTTGCCAGTATTATTCTTCGCTTAATCTCAAAACTGGTGTCATTCGATTCGGTTACGGCGGTGCCGAGGTAGATAAAGTTACTGACTGTCTTAAAGTTGTGGTTCCCAACTTTCTCCATTTTCTTTATCTGCTCGGTTGTATAAGGCTTTTTGGGAGCTGAAACCATCCATTTCGTCTTATCTCCATTTACAGCCAGACCCATTTTCACTGACTCTCTTTCGATTCTTTCTGCAGTTACTACTTCCGGTGACCGACCTATGATATCGATGTTGTTGGCATAGGCGAGTAGCCTCTCCTTCATCTGTTGCGTTGCTACTGATTGCAGGGTTGCTCTATATGCCCCATTCTTGGCATCAGTAGCTTCTCGACACGTTTGGTCGTACCATGGGTTTCTTGGAGGAGGTTTCCGGTACCCAAGTACGGATTTCGCGGCATTTTCCATGGAGTGGGCAATAGTTTGCCACTGCGCCATTACATCATCGGAACAAGAAGTGCTTTCATCAAGCAGTTAGGTCAGTCGAGTGGAGTATGCCGCTGCCATTTGTTGTGTTTGCAGCTTTTCAATGTCCAGCTACCGTGCAGTATCAGATCGTACTTTCCTCACCATGTTCAAACGGGTGGAACCTTTGCTGCAACAAGGTAATGATCCAAATCTATATTCGCTCCACGGATCGATTGTACATCTATCACAACGTGATCAATTTGGTTTCTCGTGTTTTGATCGGGTGACAGCCATGTGGCTTTGTGGATATTTTTATGTTGAAATCTGGTGCTACTAACTACCATGTTTATTGCCGCGGCGAAATCTATCAGCCCCAACCCATTACTGGACGTTATCTCATGGAGGCAAAACTTTCCGACTGTTGGACAAAAAATGTCTTCCTTCCCTATTTTCGCATTAAAATCTCCCAGAACGATTTTAATATCATGGGCGGGGCAGCGGTCATATTCTCTCCCTAGGCGCTCGTAGAAAATATCCTTGGTCTGCTCGTATTTGTCTTCCGTCGGGGCATGGGCACAAATAAGGCCGATGTTGAAGAATTTGGCTTTTATGCGGATTGTGGCTATCCTCTCATCCACCGGAGTAAATCTGGAGAGTAGGTGTTTCAGTCTCCGAGTAGCCACAAATCCACAACCAAATTCATGCCTCGTGTTATGGCAGCTATGGTGTAGTTCGTCACCGTTTGGTGTTGTAGTGACGTCATTCCCAGTCCATCGCACTTCCTGTAAGGCGGTAATATCTGCCTTGTACTTCTCTAATACTTACTTTACTTTACTTTACTATTCCTTTGTTTCTCATAGTAGTTCTCAGTTGTCCGGGGGCGGGTTACTGGCCCAATGCCCCAACCGCATGGGTTTTATGAGATTGCACACGTATTCCTCGTTGTGGCGAACCGCTTGCTCCAAGATCCTACACTCGCCGCCAGCCGCCCCTAACCTGGGAACAGACGCTGATATTGGCCATTGGTTATTTGAATGCGCCAATAACTCGCCTTGTCATCTCGAGTATCATTGGCACTCTGTATTTAATTAAGAGCCAGTGCCACCTGACTCCTCTTTAAGACTCCCCTCTCGGACATATTTACTGACTTTAATGAAAGGCTTTAATAAAAGGTATTTGGCCCCACATCTGATATCCAGATGTGGGGCCAAGTGTTTGAGGGACTGCCCATCCCCGAGAACATCCCCCAAAGAATACAATTTTACGACCATAGCAATATGGGGCTCACACGAAAGGTCTTTGGAAGTAAAGCATGAATCTGATATCAATATTCGGCAAAAGTGACTATGGGCCCACCCCACCCACATTACACCACCCAAATAGGAAGTATTTGCTGACCATTGCAATATGAGGCTCAAATATTTTAGAGTAGAACAGGAATCTGATATATATTTTTTAAAGCCAAGTCACGGAGTTGCCGCACCATCCCCCAAAACACCTCCCGATTCCCCACAAACGGCAATTTTTACTGCGATCGACAGCACTACCATGCATTGACAGGGTTCGAAAATATGCAAGATAATATGTATAGATATAGAAATATCATCGCCATTTTCTTGAAATTTTTACAGATGGTGCACTATGATCCCGTGGTGAAAATAGAGTACTAAATTTTTTGATATCTTAAGGGAGAGCGGACCCTCCCCCTTACCCTAATTTTCAGAAACGCCAGATCTCGGAGATGGGTGGTGCGATTTCAGCGAAATTTTGTGTGCTCTCATGTAGTACCCCAAAATATAAAAATTTTGTGTCCAAATTTCGGATGGGGTACCTAGGGCGGCCGCACCCTAAAACATACCAAACATATATCTAGACCAATCAAGACAATATGGGACTCAAATGAAAGGTATTTAGGATAGGAAAACGTATCTGATATCCATTTGTCGGGCCAAGCGCTAGGGGGACCACCCCAACCCCCAAAACACCCCTAAATCGGACATATACCGACCATGGTAATATGGGTCTCAAATGAAAAGTATTTGCGAGTAAAATACGAATTTGATATCCAAATGTGGGACCACGTTTCTGGGGGTCCACCCCTTCCCCAAAACACCTCAAACAGGACTTATTTACTGACCATGGGGCTTAAATAAAAGATATTTGAGTGTAGAATACGAATCTGTTATCCAAATATGGGAACAAGTGTTTGGGGACCGCCTGTCCCCAAAACCTCCCCCAACGGGGACACATTTACGACCATAGCCACATGGGGCTCAAATGAAAGGTATTTGGGAGTAAAGCACAAATCTTATATCAATATTCGGGAAAAGTGTCTACGGGGCCATCCCACCCCCACAACACCACCCAACCACCAAAACACCCCTAAATCGGACGTATGCCGATCATGGGAATATGGGACTCAAATGAAAGGTATTTGCGAGTAGAAAACGAATCTGATATCGAAATGTGGGCCCACGTTCTGGGGGTCCTCCCCTTCCCCAAAACACCCCCCAAACAGGACTTACTTTCTGACCATGGGAATATGGGGCTTAATTAAAAGGTATTTGAGTGTAGAATTAGAATCTGATATCCAAATATGGGACCAAATGTTTGGGGGCCGCCTGTCCCCAAAAACATCCCCCAAAGGGCACAAATTTACAACCATAGCAATATGGGGCTCAAATGAAAGGTCTTTGGGAGTAAAGCACAAATCTGATATCAATATTTGGGAAAAGTGTCTATGGGGCCACCCCACCCCCACAACACCACCCAAATAGTAAGTATTTGCTGACTTTTGCAATATGAGGCTCAAATAAAAGGGTTTTTAGAGTGGAACACGAATCCGATGTATATTTTCAAGGCCAACTCACTGAACACCTCCAAAACACCCCCAAGCCGGTCATGTTTGCCGACTATAAAAATATGGGGCTCAAATTAAAGGTATTTAGGAGTAGACCACGTATCTGATATCAACATTGGGGACCAACTGTCCAGGGGACGTCCCACCACCATAACAACCCCCAAATAGGCCGTATTTGCTCACCAAGATAATTTGGGTCTTAAAGAGAGTGGAACTAAATATTCATAGTTTTTAGGGCCAATACCCCAAACCGGACATATTTGCTGACTTTTGCAATAAGGAGTTTAAATGAGATTTGAAAACGAATTTGATATCCAATGGCAATATGAGATTTAAATAAATGATATATAGATATATGAGAATAGAGAACGTTGCTGACATATTTTCCGGGCTTAGTGTTTGGGCGACCACCCCAATCCCCAAAACACCCCTAAATCGGGCAAATTTACCGACCATGATAATGTGGGCCTTAATGTAAAGTATTGGGGGTAGAGTAAGAATTGATAGCCATTTTCTGAACCAATTTTCTGGGGGTCTACCCCTTTCCCAAAATACCCCACAAACAGCAATTTTTGAGTGACCATCGCAATATGGGGCTCAAATAAAGGTTTTTAGGAGTAGAATACGAATTTTATATCCAAATGTAGGACCATGTTTTTAGGGCATCACCCCTTTCCCAAGACAGCCCCAAATGAAACGTATTTGAGATTATAAAACGAATTTGATAACCTATTTTGGGGCCATGTGTTTGGGGGACGCCTCATCCTGTAAACTCCTCTTAAGCCAATGGCAATATGGGGTTTAAATAAATGGTATTTGAGAGAAGAGCACGTTGCTGATAATTTTTCAGGGCCATGTATCTTACATCCAAACTTAAATTCGTAGACCAATAAAGATCATATGGGATTCAGATAAAGGCACTTATATTGTTAAACTGTTAGTCAAGGGATATACTATTTTCGTAGCATGGTATTTCACTAAAAAAATCTTTAATTGTCGAAAATAAATATCCCATGGAAACTTTTGTTCCATATAAAGTAAAAGAAGGCGCAGCGGAGCGGGTGCGGGTCAGCTAGTTGACTTATAAAAGAAACAATTAGATCCAATTTAGACGAAAAACTCAAAACGCTACCTACAAAAGCTGACATAGAAGACAAAAAAGTTGAGATAACTACTATCAGTATATAAATGCAGTGAAGTCTGAGAGAGAGTTTGAAAGATGAACTAAGCAAAGTGAAAATGGAAAATAGGCTGTATAAAAAGGATATTACTTGGCTAGGAAACCAAATCAGGTCAAGTAAGTTATTTATTGAAGGACTAACAAGTGCAAAAAATCCAAAGGAAGAAATACAAAAACTGCTCAGAGAAAAATTAAACGTAACGGCAAGTACGAAAAGTGACCCCAACGTGTTTGACGGTAACGGATAAATGGAGAAAGAGTACGCTCTACAACATGTATTTCGAAATATAAAACAAATTGTCGGGATCTGATATTCCTATTGAACATGAAAGATACCAAATAGGCAACAGCACAAAAAGACTTTTCTCATTCTTCGAAAACAAATTTCCAACGGTTAGCAAACAGCATAAAGTTGTTTATAGAAGACAAGCTAAAAATAAAACACCGTTGGTTTAAATGAAATTTCGATCACAAACTTGTATCTGGCAATGCCGGTGAAGAAAAAGAACTTGTCAAATTATATGGGGAGGATATGAAAACTATCTGTTTAGATTATGACAAACTTAATAAAAAAGCGTGCTAAGTTCGACCGGGCCGAATCTTATATACCCTCCACCATGGATCGCATTTGTCGAGTCCTTTTCCCGGCATCTCTTCTTAGGCAAAAAGAGGATATAAAAAAGATTTGCTCCGCTATTATAGCGATATTAAGATATGGTCCGATTTGGACCACAATTAAATTATATGTTGGAGACATGTGTAAAATTTCAGTCAATTCGAATAAGAATTGCACCCTTTGGGGGCTCAAGAATTAAAATAGAGAGATAGATTTATATGGGAGCTCTATCGGGTTATAGACCGATTCAGACCATAATAAACACATATGTTGATGGTTATGAGAGAATCCGTCGTACAAAATTTCAGGCAAGTCGGATAATAATTGCGACCTCTAGAGGCTCAAGAAGTCAAGATCCCAGATCGGTTTATATGGCAGCTATATGAGGTTATGAGCCGATTTGAACCTTATTGACACAGTTGTTGAAAGTAAGAATAAAATACGTCTTGCAAAATTTCAGCCATATCGGATAGGAATGGCGCCCTCTAGAAGCTCAAGAATTCAAGTCATCATATCTGTTTATATGACAGCTATATCAGTTTATTAACTGATTTGAACCATACTTGGCACAGTTGTTCGATATCATAACAAAATACTACGTGCCAAAATTCATTCAAATCGGATAAGAATTGCGCCCTCTTTAGGCTCAAGAAATCAAGACCCCAGTTTATATGACAGCTATATCAGGTTATGGACCGATTTAAACCTTATTTAGCACAGTTATTGGAAGTCCCAGCAAAACACGTCGTGCAAAATTTTATTTCAATCGGATAAGAATTGCACACTCTAGAGGCTCAAGAAGTCAAGACCCAAGATCGGTTTATATGGCAGCTATATCAAAACATGGCCCGATATGGCCCATTTACAATACCAACTGACCTACACTAATAAGAAGTATTTGTGCAAAATTTCAAACGGCTAGCTTTACTCCTTCGTTAGCGTGCTTTCGACAGACAGACGGACGGACGGACGGACAGACGGACGGACAATGTCACGACGATCAAGAATATATATACTTTATGGGGTCTCAGAATGACGAAATTAGTATACCCCCCATCCTATGGTGGAGGGTATAATAATACACAATCGTATAATATTTCGATTTTAGCATACAACATTAATGGCCTAGAAAATAATTATTTGATCTAACTTTTTTCAATATATCAAGCATTTTGAGATCTCTGTTGCCAAAATTGGCAAGAAAAGAGGATGAAACGGATAATTGTTAAATATATATAAATGAAAGTATACGTAATTTCGCTGGGGCAAATCAAAACATAAATGGTACAACAAAAATTGCAATAACGAAAGACTAAAAAGTTTTAAGCTGTTACAAGGTACTAGACAACAAGGGAAGTAGAAAACAAGAGATGGTATATAGCTATAGTATAGCTATATATAGTATATAGCGGTATATAGCTATATATAGTATATTGTATAGTACAAAACTACATGCAGTATGAGTTGCTTTTTCGGGATTGGATTGGACAACCCATGTGTTGCAATCTGCCAACTGGCAGCTTTATCGTAAAGCTTGACATTTTTGAGGTAATACGTACTTAGAACGTTTTGACATACAAGCCCTATTTGCGTTGTTTACAACAACTTAAAATATTCATCTTGCCCAAAAAATGGATTCAAATCGTGAATATTTTCGTGCGATTATTTTCTAAAACTTTCGAAATTCACTTCAAACTCAACAACAGTGCATCGATGAACTTAATGCAATTTGGCGATGAAGCTCTTTCAAGGACCAGTGTTTATCGATGAATTCAAACGGGGTCGAAGTTCATACCAAGATGAATTTTGTGAAGGTCGTCCAAAGTCAGTTGTTGTTCCAAAAACCATTGATGCGGTGCGCCAACTGATACTGCAAGACTTAGGCATTAGTGGGACCAGCATTCATTCAATATTGCAGGAATATTTGACCGTCAAACAAGTAAAAAGGCGTTAAGTTCGGCCGGGCCGAATTTTGGATACCCGCCACCTCGGGTATATATGTAAGCCACCTTTCATCAAAATCCGGTGAAAATTATAAACATACGGTATGCAGTTATATCGAAATATGAACCGATTTGGAAAAAATACTAATAAGTACAAGTACAAGCCTAACATAAGTCAATGTATCAAATTTCAGTTAAATCGGATTATAAATAGGTCTTTTATGGGACCAACACTTTAAATCAAGATATCGGTCTATATGGGCCTAACACAACTCATTGTCCCAAATTGCGGCGGCATCGGACCAAGAGATCGGTCTATATGGCAACTATATCAAAACCTAAGATCCTAAATCCGAGGATCGTTCTATATGGCAGCTATACCAGACCGTTCTGAGATAAATTGACGAAGGCTGTCGAAGCACCTAACGCAACTCACTGTCCCAAATTTCAGTGAAATCGGTTGATAAATGTGGCTATTATGGGCACAAGACCCTAAATCGGAGGATCGGTCTATATGGCAGCTATATTTAAATCTGGACCGATCTGGCAAATAGCACAACTCACTGATCCCAATTTCAGCAAAATCGGATAAGAAATGTAGCTTTTATGGGCCTAAGACCCCAAATCTGAGGATCGGTCTATATGGCAGCTATACCCAAATCTGAACCGATCTGGGCCAAATTGACGAACGATGTCGAAGGGCCTAACACAACTCACTGTCCTCAACTCACTGTTCAGCAAAATCGGATAATAAATATGGCTTTTATGGGCGTAAGACCCTAAATCGGCGGATCGGTCTATATGGTGGCTATATCAAGATATAGTTCGATATAGTCCATCTTCGAACTTAACCTGCTTATAGACAAAAAAGAATCTGTGCAAAATTTCAGGTCAATAACTCTATTTTTAAAGACTGTAGCGTAATTTCAACAGACAGACGGACGGACATGTCTAGATGGTCTTAGATTTTTACGCTGATGGAGAATATATATACAATACTTTATAGGGTCGGAAATGGATATTTCGATGTGTTGCAAACGGAATGACGAAATGAATATACCCCCATCCTTCGGTGGTGGGTATAAAAAATTTGTTCGCGCTGGATCCACACAATTTCGTAATCGCTCAAAAAAAGGCTCGTGTCGATTGGTCGAAAGAAATGCTCAAAAAATGCGATCGCGGTGGTTCGAAACACGTCTATGACATCGTGACAGGTGATGAATCGAGGATTTATGCGTATGAGCCCGAAAGTAAACAGCAGTGAACCATATGGGTGTCTCATAATGAGCCAAATCCAACAAAAGCTGCTCGTGCATGAAGCACTTCTAAGCAAATGATCGCCTGTTTTTTCAAAAAAAAACTGGGCATGTCACAATCCAACCACTAGAATAGCGCAGAACATTCAATCAATTGTCTTCCAAGAAATCAGGAAAACCAACCGCCGAAGACGGATCACTCTTCACCACGAAAATTCGAGCTCTCACACATCGGCTCAAACAACTGCATTTTTGAGCACTCAAAACATCGATTTGACGAGTCATCCGCCGTATAGATCTTAATGGGGAATATTTTGAAAAACAATAAAGCGTTTTTCGACGATTAATATTTGGTTTTGTTCTCTAATCCCGAAATATAAAAGGCAACCTAATTAACGTAAGATGTTTTACTCGTTTTTACAGTACATATATATTTTTTTGTTTTATAGTAAGTTCTTTTTTAATTCGGAAATATTTATTTTCTGTAGTGTTTTTAATTCGGATTTATGAATATACCTATAAACCAGACTTTCAGAAAGAGCTGTCGATTTGTTCTACCCCAAAAGGAAATTTTTTCACATTGTATTACAATACAATAGCTAACAAATTAAATTATTGTACATTAAAAACTCCATAGAATGGTGGCAAATGGCAAAAGAAATTCGAAACCAATGTAACCTCAAATATTATTCATTATATGTATAGTATAGAACACCAAACGAGTTCTTCATAAACAGCACCTAAGACTTTAACAGTCTGCTTTATATGAGTAGGGGAATTGATCGTGTATTCACAAGAACCACTATTTACCCAATTCACATCCAAGGCGAGCCATCGAACTACAGAGGCATTCCATTGATGAATTGTGTGGCGAAGATATTTATGAGTCTTATAATTGGGTTGAACACAATCAAATTCTTACAGAACACCGAGCTGGATTCCGGAAAAATTATACAACGGTTGATAACATATACAATCTGGCATCGATCGTTCAATTGAAATTGGCAGAGAGGAAAAAAGTATATTAATTTTTTATCGACTTCTGCCTTCTATCAAAGCTGCCTTTTGACAATATATAAGGCAAGCCCTTTATATAACAAATATCTGACAAAATCTGAAATTATGGTATTTAGAAATGGTGGAAAATTAAATAAATACGAAAAATGGACATACAACGGCAGAGAAACTAAGATTTCCAACGAACTCAAATATCTAGGTATAGTTTTTACTCCAAAAATATATACAAACCAGAAATAATAAAGCAAAAAATGCTATTAATGACACATGGAATCAATTCGTTGGAAGATCAGATATAGTTATATATTCTATTGGGTTGTCCAAAAAGTAATTGCGGATTTTTCATATAGTCGGTGTTGACAAATTTTTTCACAGCTTGTGACTCTGTAATTGCATTCTTTCTTCTGTCAGTTATCAGCTGTTACTTTTAGCTTGCTTTAGAAAAAAAGTGTAAAAAAAGTATATTTGATTAAAGTTCATTCTAAGTTTTATCAAAAATGCATTTACTTTCTTTTAAAAAATCCGCAATTACTTTTTGGGCAACCCAATAAATTGAAATTATTTTTAGCTATTTGTAGATCCATACAAATATATGCTGCCGAAATTTGGGGATTTTCGCTGTTAATGAACTCCAAAGATATTTTCTAAAGCGAATTCTTCTTGCATTATTCCTTACACCAAATTATGTGCTACTGTTGGAAACGGAAGTAGAAGATTCACAATTATACACGCTGGGAAAACATTTAAACTTTTTGGGACGTATTTTTTATCGCCATACCCAAAATATGCTGCCGAATAAACTATCAGAGCTTATATCCCTACACGTTCAATGGCCACGAACGATGTCCTCACAAGGAAATTGGAACGTTTTCTGCAATGATTCAACGGCTACACGAAGAAAGAATGTTTAGAAAACAACACAGCCAGAGCTTGCGCAAATGTAGATATTTAAACCAAAGCAGATCTCATCTCTATCTAAAACGAAAATGTTCTCCCAAGCGGAAATTGTGTGAATATTTAAAGCGCGTATTGAAATGATCCCTATGAGGTATAACAGTTTTGATCCCGATGTCTCAAACAAAAAACGTAAATAGTGTAATATGCATCCTATGGTGGAGGGTATAAAAATCATATTTTTACCATAGGATGGGGGGTATACTAATTTCGTCATTCTGTTAGTAACTTCTCGAAATATTCGTCTGAGACCCCATAAAGTATATATATTCTTGATCGTCGCGACATTTTATGTCCATCTAGCCATGTCCGTCCGTCTATCTGTCTGTCGAAAGCACGCTAACTTCCGAAGGAGTAAAGCTAGCCGCTTGCACAAATACTTCTTATCAGTATAGGTCAGTTGGTATCGTAAATGGGCCATATCGGTCCATGTTTTGATATAGCTGCCATATAAACCGATCTTGGGTCTTGACTTCTTGAGCCTCTAGAGGGCGCAATTCTTATCCGATTGGAATGAAATTTTGCACGATTTGCACGATGTGTTTTGTTATGATGTCCAATAACTGTGCCAAGTATGATTCAAATCGGTTCATAACCTGATATAGCTGTCATATAAACAGATCTTGGGTCTTGACTTCTTGAGCCTCTAGAGGGCGCAATTCTTATCCGATTGGAATGAAATTTTGCACGATGTGTTTTGTTATGATATCCAATAACTGTGTCAAGTATGGTTCATATCGGTCCATAACCTGATATAGCTGTCATATAAACCGATCTTGGGTCTTGACTTCTTGAGCCTCTAGAGTGCGCAATTCTTATCCGATTTGGCTGAAATTTTGTACGACTGATTCTCTCATGACCATCAACATACGTGTTTCTTATGGTCTGAATCGGTCTATTGCCCGATACAGCTCCCATTTAAATCGATCTCTCTATTTTACTTCTTGAGTCCCCAAAGGGAGCAATTCTTATTTGAATAAGCTGACATTTTACACAGGTCTCCAACATATAATTTAATTGTGGTCCAAACCGGACCATATCTTGATATCGCTCTAATAGCAGAGCAAATCTTTTCATATATCCTTTTTTTGCCTAAGAAGAGATGTCGGGAAAAGAACTCGATAAATGCGATCCATGGTGGAGGGTATATAAGATTCGGCCCGGCCGAACTTAGCACGCTTTTACTTGTTGAAGAAAATATTTATTCAGTAAAGAAGTTTACTACCACTACTAAATGGAAGCAATATCAAAATCTGAGCCGATTTTGAAGGTATTATGACTGCTATTGTCATTCAAGTCCATATCAGATGAAAAATATGGAAGATCCTAACCCATTTTGTTGAAATATTTCGTACACCTTGGAACATCAAATAGAATACTGTAACGATCGTATAAAAAACTCGGTAACTATAGCCATAATAGGGCACATAGGATGAAAGGGAGCTATATCTGAGTCTGAATCGATATCTTCCAAAATCAATAGGGTTCGTTCTTCGGCCTAAATAACAGACTTATGCCAAATTATACAACAATCGGACAAGAAATACGACCTGTACTTTATTAACAAGATAAACATAAAGTAACAGATAAACAGACAGACAGGCGAACATCTTGATCGGTATACTTAATTATGGGTATAGATTTTTCAATTCTTTGCGTTGCAAATAAACGCGCAGTTATGATAACTTGTACCACAGTAGTGGTAGAAAATCGAAAATCTTTTATGATATCAGTTCTATTTCGAATATAGCCTTATATTAAAGAAATTAATTACTTTTTTATACCCACCACCATAGGATGGGGGTATACTAATCTAGTCATACCTTTTGTAACACCTCGAAATGTTCGTCTTAAATCCCATGAAGTATATATATACTTGATCGTCTCGACGTTGTGTCGATTAAGCCATGTCCGTCCGTCTGTCGAAATCACGATAGCAGTCGAACGCGTAAAGCTAGACGCTTTAAATTTTGCGCAGATACTTAGTATTGATGTAGGTCGTTGGGGATTGCGAATTGGGCATATCGGTTCAGCTTCCATATAAACCGATCTCCCGAATTAATTTCTTGATCCCCTGGAAACCACATTTTTTTCCGATTTGGCTGAAATTCTGCATGTGATGTTTTGTTATGACTTCCAACGGTTCTGCGGTCCGAATCGTTCTATAACCTGATACAGCTCACATATAAACCGATCGCCCGACATGAATTCTTGAGTCCTTGTTAGCAGCAATTTTTGTCCAATTTGGCTGAAATTTTGCATGTGGTGTTCTGTTACGACTTTCAACAATTGTGCCAAATACGGTTCAAATCAGTATAGCACCTTTTTTACCAAAAAGTCGACTAATCGATTAGTCGAAGGTGGACTTTGGGATACCTATTCAACTAATGCGCTTGAACCCGCAGTAACGGATTCGGATGGAATCGGGATAATCAGCAGAGTACATAAGCCACGTTGGACAACTCAAGGTTCACTAGCTTACAATACTCGAACGAAGCAGAATTTGAAAAGGAATCGTATAAATTAAAAAGTAAATAGACCGAATTAAAATTTCTACAGTGTGTAAAGGGGATTAAGAAGTTCATAGTAAAGTTTGCAAATATTAATTTTTAATGGTATATGATATCTTGTGCAATGTGTAGGGACATTGAAACATAATTCTGTAGTTTAATAGTATGAATCGATTTCTCCATTAATATGCACTGACATTAAACGTCTACGTTCAAGGAAAGATCAGTTAATTTCAGGCGATCAATATGGATACAACATCCGAGACATCTAAGAACTTTTTTGTGAACTAATTCAATTTTATCAGTGTGGTGTCTATAACAAGGGGATCAAACAGCCGATGCATATTCCAACATGCGTCTTACTAAAGAAGTGTGAAGCATTTTTGTCATATATGGATCAAGAAATTCGTTAGATTCGTTAGTAAGGAAGGGCAAAAGTCGGGCGGTGCCGACCGTATAATACATTACACCTACCCTATAAGTACAATGTGGGAACTATATCCAAATCTCAACCAATTTTGATGGACCTCGGCGGATGTTTTCAGATGGGTTATTAAAAAACCCATAT
Source organism: Stomoxys calcitrans (assembly GCF_963082655.1). Taxonomy (NCBI): domain Eukaryota; kingdom Metazoa; phylum Arthropoda; class Insecta; order Diptera; family Muscidae; genus Stomoxys; species Stomoxys calcitrans. The sequence goes on along the minus strand of NC_081554.1, from coordinate 133,131,094 downwards.
CAAACTTGGAACATATATATTCAAACTGTAATTACTACGGTTAACAAATACAACATTATTTCAAATTACCCAAAATCTGACGAATATGGGGGCTATATCTAAACCCGCATCTATATCTATCTAAATCTGAACCGATTTCGAGCAACCTTCTCAGATAGTGAGGTGGTAGTCGTTGAGGAAAGCGTTGTGGAAAATTTTGGCAAGATTGGTCAATAAACGCACTTGCAGTGGTTGTGGGAGTGAAAATTGGGCGATATACACATATGACGGATATATCTGAATCTGAACCGATTTGTATGAAATTCATCAATAATATAGAGAGTCATAAGAGAGTCTTGCCAAATTCCTAGAGAATCGGTTAACAAATGAGCACTTTATGGCAACATTTCCCATAATCGGACGAAAATATAAATGGGAGCTATATCTAAATCTGACTCGATTTCGAGCAAACTTCTCAGATATTGTGGTAGTTGATGAGGAGAGCGATGCACAAATTTGTAGCAAGATTGGTCAATAAATGAGCTTGCATTGGCTCTAGAAGTGAAAATCGGTTCATAACCATATATGGCACCTATATCTAAATCTGAACCGATTTCTTTGAAATTAACCAGTAATGTCATGTCGAGAGTCAAGAGAAAATCCTTCCTAATAAATTTCAAGGGAAACGGTTATTGCATTATTACTGCAAATCGGACGAACATATATATGGGAGCTATATCTAAATCTGAACCAATTTCGAGCATGTATGTATATATATATATATATATATATTATATATATATATATATATATATATATATATATATATATATATATAATATATATATATATATATATATATATATATATATATATATTATATATATATATATATATATAATATATATATATATATATATATATATATATATATATATATATATATATATATATTATATATATATATATATATATATATATATATATATATATATATATATAATATATATATATATATATATATATATATATATATATATATATATATATATATATATATATATATATATATATATATATATATATATATATATATATATATATATATATATATATATATATATATATATATATATATATATATATATATATATATATATATATATATATATATATATATATATATATATATATATATATATTTATTTATATATATATGATAGTTATATCTAAATTTGAACCGATTTCGATTTCTGATTTCTGAAATTCACTAGTCGAGAGTTAGGAGAACATCCTTCGTACCAAATTTCAAAAGAATCGGTTAACAAATGAACATTTTATTCCATCATTACTGCAAATCGGACGAATATGTATATGGGGGCTATATCTAAATCTGCACCGATTTCTATGACATTCACCACCAATATCGAATGTCATAAGAAAGTTCTTCCTGCCAAATTTCGAGTGAATCGGTTAACAAATTACGATTCTATTGCAGTATACTGCAAATCGGACAAACATATATATGGGAGCCATATCCAAATTTTAACCGATTTCTTCCTATTTCAATAGGCTTCGCCTCCAGACCGAAAAACGTGTCTGTGCCAAATTTTACGATCGAATATATTTTGCGACCAGTATTTTGTACACAAATTAACATGGGCAGGCGGACTGACAGAGGAACATAGCTTAATCAATTCAGAAAGTAGTTCTGAGGCGATCGGAATACTTATCAACGGGTCTATCTCTCTTCATTTTGGGTGTTACAAACAAATGCACTAAGTTATAATAACTTTACCACAGTAGTGGTGTAGGGTAAAAAGATCCATTTGATAACGTCATTTTCTTACATTTTTAGATATTAAGGGTTGAAAAAATAACTTTATCTATCACGAGAAAAGAATAGCTCGATGTTAGAAGGCGGAGACAACATTTCCCAGAGTGGGTGTAAGTCTTTAATTAATATTCGAAGAGTTTGGGGATAACACTCAATACCACCTGAATTCTTTATATCCGATCTACTGCCCATATTGTGATGAGGAATTATGTAAGATTTAAAATATTCCACATCTAAGCTGGGGCAAAAAAAATAATTTGATAATTTTAATTTGGGTTTCATTTTCTGATAGTAGTGCAGTGGTGTGCAAACAATGCTCGGTCGGCATGGCTGTATTTCTATATGTTTAATATGCATTCAACATTTCTGTTAATAAACACAGTTCATTTGCAAAATCGAATACTACAATCTTTTTGATTAAAAATTTTATTTAACAATAACAATAAACAATACTTCTTTTGAATTTATCATTTCAACTAGCTGACCCGAGCCCGCTCCGCTGTACCTTCTTTTACTTTATATAGAACAAAAGTTTCATTGGAATATTTTTTTTCGACAATTAAAGATCTTTTAGTGAAATACCATGCAAACTTGACTAACAGTTTAACAATATAAGTGCCTTTATCTGAATCCAATATGATCTTTATTGGTCTACGAATATAAGTTTGGATGTAAAATATTCTTAAAATACTTCGTGATGTCTGATATTCTCGTGATGTCTAATTTAGTGGTGTTTTCGGGGAGAGGTGGTCACTCAGATACTTGGCCCTGAAAAAATATCAGCATCGTGCTCTTCTCTCAAATACCATTTATTTCAACCCCACATTGGAATTGGCTTAAGAGAGTTTACAGGATGAGGCGTCCCCCAAACACATGGCCCCAAAATAGGTTATCAAATTCGTTTTCTAATCTCAAATACCTTTCATTTGAGCCACATATTGGGATAGTCGAAAATTTTTTTCCCTTTGCGGGTGTTTTGGAGAAGGCCCTAAATACATGGTCCTACATTTGGATATCAGATTCGTATTCTACTCCCAAATATCTTTATTTGAGCCCCATATTGCAATGGCCACTCAAAAATTGCTGTTTGTGGGGTATTTTGGGAAAGGAGTAGACCCCCAGAAAATCGGTCCCGAAAATGGGTTTCTCTTGCTCAACCCTCCAATACCTTTCATTTAAGCTCCACATTGACATGGTCGGTAAATATGCTCGTTTTAGGGGTGTTTTTGGGATTGGGGTTGTCTCCCCAAACACTAAGCCCGGAAAATATATTAGCAACGTACTCTATTCTCATATATCCATATATCATTAATTTGAACCCTATATTGCCATTGCCCTCAAAATTGGATATTAAATTCGTTTTCTAATCTCATTTAAACTCCTTATTGCAAAAGTTAGCAAATATGTCCGGTTTGGGGTATTGGCCCTAAAAACTATGAATATTTATGATACGTGGTGTATTCCCACATACGTTTAATTTTAGCCCCATATTTTCATAGTCGGCAAACATGACCGGCTTGGGGGGTGTTTTGGGGAATGGGCGGCCACTCAGTGAGTGATATTCGTATATCGTCATATTCGTATATATATATATATATATATATATATATATATATATATATATATATATATATATATATATATATATATATATATATATATATATATATATATATATATATATATATATATATATATATATATATATATATATATATATATAGATATATATATATATATATATACATATATATATATATATTGATGTCATATTCGTGCTTTACTCCCAAAGATCTTTCATTTGAGCCCCATATTGCTATGGTCGTAAATTTGTCCCCTTTGCGTGATTTTTTTGGTGAGAGGCGGCCCCCCAAATACTTGGTCCCATATTTGGATATCAGATTCGTATTCTACATTCAAATACCATTCATTTGAGTCCCATATTACCATGGTCGGTAAATATGTCCGATTTATGGGTGTTTTGGGGCTTGGGGTGGTCCCCCTAGCACTTGGTCCGACAATTGCATATCAGATACGTTTTCTCATCCTAGATACCTTTCATTTGAGTCCCATATTGTCGTGATTGGTGTAAATATATGTTTGGTAGGTTTTAGGGTGGGGCAGCCCCCTAAGTACTACATCCGAAATTTGGATACCAAATTTTTATTTTTAGGGTACTATATGAGAGCACACAAAATTTCGCTTAAATCGCACCACCCATCTCCGAGATCTGGCGTTTCCGAAAATAAGGGTAAGGGGGAGGGTCCGCCCCCACATCAGATATCAAAAAATATAGTACCCTATTTTCACCACAGGGTCATTGTGCACCATCTGGGAAAATGTCAAGAAAATCGGTTCAGCCGTTTCTGAGTCTATAAGGAACACATAAACATACAAACAAACAAACAAACAAATCTATAAACAAACACAAATTGATTTTTATATATATTAGAATATCCTTTGGCAGTCATTCCCATAATCGTTAACAGAAACTGTACAAAAGAACCAATTATAAAAACTTGTCTGTTCGCAAACTATCATTTCCCTGAATCTTGATTGAAAAGGTCAGTATAAACATGCGTGTTGCTATCGAAGTGGTAATTGGTAATGCACGGCTAGTAGCATCATTGTGGGACTGGTGATTGAATATTATTGACACATCCATGTCCGTAGCAGCAGTTGGAGTAGAAGAACGGTGGTAGCCAAAGATGGCACCCAAAAATTCGTGTTCATAGCCATAACACATCCTTATGACATTAGAACATTTAAAGCTAGCAGAGTGAAATGCAGCAAAGTAAACCGTGGATGGGTACACAGGCTGATTTGGGTCTACAATGCGAGAAGACCGGCAGTGTGTGGTGATTATTTGGAAACAAATTGTTCCAATTTGAAACCGAAGTCTCGAATATGAAAAATGATGAGCTCGATTGGAATGTTTGTTTGACAATTCCTTCACACTGCCCCCAATCAGGTCTTGCAATTTAATGAGCTCTAGCTCTATGATGGGGAAACACGAATCATTATGAGAAACTGTACCAACAAACATATCAAATGAAAAATTGCTGTTGTGTTTGAATTGAGAAGGAATCCAAATTTGTATAAATATTTAGGCGCTTGAAACTTTAAACAAATTCTTCCTATTAGTGTGGGTCGGTTTGGAATGTAAAAGGGCTATATTGGACCATGTTTTGATATAGTTGTCATATACACCGAGCTCGGATTTTAATTTCCTGAGCCTCTAGAGGGGACAATTATTATACGATTTGGCAGAAATTATGAATGACGTGTTTTGTTTTGACTTTCAAGAACTATGTCGAATATGGTGCAGATCGGTTCATAATCTGATATAACTTCCACATAAACCGATCCCGCAACTTGACTTCTTGAGCCTCTAGAGGGCGCAAGTCTTATCAGATTTGGCTGAAATTAAGCATTAAATGTTTCGTTTTGACTTGCAATAACTTTGCTGAGTATACTCTAGGTTAGGATAGGTTAGGTTTAAGTGGCAGTCTGCCATCAGACACACTTAGACGTTTTCGTGCATTGTGATACCACAGGAAAGGAAGAAGGGAGATGCCTTCTAGTTTCTACCGTTGAACCATCCAGATCGATTTAAAAAGCCCAATAACTTGGGAAAATTCACATCCGCTTAACCAGAAAGTTTCTCAAAAAATGAGAACCTAATGTGAAACTCCTTCTGACTGCTAGTGCGGGACACACACACAGAAGGTATTCCATAGTCTTCTTCTTCGATGTCCTCACAGCTTCTGAAAAAGTCGTTGCTGGCAATCTTCAGTCTGTCAGCATGTTTTCCGATTAGACAGTGACCTGTCATGACGGACACAATGACTGAGACGTTTGTTCTAGCCAATGACAGTAAATGACGGTAGACCTCTTCAAATCGAGATTAGGCCACATAGTTTTGGAATGCTCACAGCCCCCTCTTTATGACCATCTATCATTCGTTGTCATTCGGGCCTGGTCCTGAAAAATTAGCTTACATGTCGCTAGAGGCATACCCACAGAATCCAGTATCCCTGAAATGTGTCGGGTAGTTCCTAGTCTCGCAAGCTCGTCCGCTTTACAATTCCCTGGGATATGTCTGTGGCCCGACACCCAGAACAGGTGAATTTTGAACTGTTCAGCCATCTCATAGTGAGAGCTGCCACAGTCGAGGGCGGTTTTTGTTTTAAGAAATAAATTCTCCAGAGATTTAATAGCTGTCTGAGAAGATATATATGCCAATTTTCGTCATGACATTAAATCTTAGCCATTCCACCACTTCCTTAATTGCAAGGATCTCCGTTTGATACACACTGCAGTGTGTAACCTTTTCGATATGAGTATGGCCTAAGACGGTGCATAACCTGATATAGTTTCCATATAAACCGATCTCACAATAATACTTCTTGAGCATCTAGACGACTCAATTCTTATCCTATATAGCTGATATTTTGCACAATAACTTCTTCCATGGTATGCAACATCCACACCAAGTGTGGTACAAATCGGTTCATAATCTTATATAGCTCCAATTGCATGGTAGTTTTTATTTGTTATCCTTTGTTTGTCTACAAAGAGATGACGAGCAACTTGACAAATGCAATCCATGACAGAGGGTGTATAAGATTCGGTCCGAATCTTGAAATTCAAATCCAACATCTTAGAAAGGGCAAGAAAGGCAACTCTTGCCTTATACACCTGCAAGAAAGCCATTCGCAAAAGTAGTTAAACCGCGTGTCATGCATTATGTATATACAGTAGTTGTCAGACCTATAATTCTATATGGTTGTTTCATACTTAGCCGATTCCAAAGAATTGCTTGTTTGAGCATCACAGCCGCGCTGAGAATTACGCTATCCTTGATACAATGCCCCATGTTCCAGGCAGTGTGGATTACATATTGCTTAAGCTGCTTTTTGATAAAAAGTACTGTACCACTATTACTGATAGAACCGTTTGGAACTATCCCTAATATTAGAAGTTTCATAGAGTTCTATACGGATGATTCTCAACTAAACGACAAGGTCGTCTTTTTGGTGTACTCCAAAGAACTAGAACGGCTTATTACGAGAAGGTTACCCGACCACTATAGTGTGTATCATGCGGAGATTCTTTCAATTAAAGAAGTAGTAGGATTGCTAATGTCATTACGACGATTGGTATCAACATCTTTTCAGACAGCCAGTCAGCCATTTTGTACCTGGAGAAAGTATTTCTGAATTTAAAGATCGCCTTCGACTGTCGCAGATCTCTCAGCGAGATGGCCGAAAAATTTACTGATCTGCTTATAATTTGCACCATGTCTTTATAAGTCCTAAAGTATTCCTAATTTATTACAGATAGAATAAGAAAAGTTGGTGGAACTAAAAATCTGAAATATAGGGTTTTTCAACAAGAGGGTTATTTTGAATCAACCGGTATTTGGTTGGCTATCACTTTTGAACCTTTTATTCTTTGACATTTGACAAGTAGTAACTACGTCATTATTAACAAGTAACAAGTAAAAGCGTGCTAAGTTCGGCCGGGCCGAATCTTATATACCCTCCACCATGGATCGCATTTGTCGAGTTCTTTTCCCGCCATCTCTTCTTAGTCAAAACAGAATATAAGAAAAGATTTGCTCTGCTATTAGAGCGATATCAAGATATGGTCCGGTTTGGACCACAATTAAATTATATGTTGGAGACCTGTGTAAAATGTCAGCCAATTCGAATAAGAATTGCGCCCTTTGGGGGCTCAAGAAGTAAAATATAGAGATCGATTTATATGGGAGCTGTCCAAATCGGATAAGAATTGCGCCCTCTAGAATTGCGCCCTCTAGGACTTGACTTCTTAAGTCCCCAGATCTGTTTATATGACAGTTATATCAGGTTATTGACCGATTTGAACCATATCTTGGATATCATAACAAAACACGTCGTGCAAAATCTCATTCCAATGGGATAAGAATTGCGCATTCTAGAGGTTCAAGAAGTCAAGACCCAAGATCGGTTTATATGGCAGCTATATCAGGTTATGGAACGATTTCAACCAGACTTGGCACAGTTGTTGGATATCATAACAAAACACGTCGTGCAAAATTTCATTCCAATCGTACTCTAGAGGATCAAGAAATCAAGACCCAAGATCGGTTTATATGGTAGCTATATCAAAACATGGACCAATATGGCCCATTTACAATACCAACCGACCTACACTAATAAGAAGTATTTGTGCAAAATTTCAAGCAGCTAGCTTTACTCCTTCGGAAGTTAGCGTGCTTTCGACAGACAGACGGACGGACGGACATGTTGCGACGATCAAGAATATATATATTTTATGGGGTTTTAGACGAATATTTCGAGTAGTTACAAACAGAATGACGAAATTAGTATACCCCCCATCCTATGGTGGAGGGTATAAAAAGACATTAATTTCGGCCGGACCGAACTTTGGATACCCACCACCTAGGATATATATGTAAACCCCCTTTCGTCACAATTCGGTAAAAATAGATAGTGTATGCACTCAAATTCGGCATGGAAATTGAGTGGTCTAATAAATCTGGACTGATCTGGACCAAATTAAACATCCCATCATCATCATCATCATCCCATTTTATTATAACTCCACTACTACTCAGCAAAAACTTGGTAAGTACATGCCATTATTTTTCGGCATGTAAAATAATGGATAACTCATTATCCTTAGATTTACTAGCTGCTAAAATATCACGAGTTATCAACAGGAATACCATCTGTGTTACCTGTAGTAAAAATGTCATTACATACAACATCCGATGAAGCTCAGGAATAAGCACTTATTTGTAATAATACAAAAAACAAGTAAAAAGGCGTTAAGTTCGGCCGGGCCGAACTTTGGATACCCACCACCTCGAGTATATATGTAAACCACCTTTCATCAAAATTCGGTGAAAATTTCATACCTTATGTTCCATATCAGTTATATCAAAATAGGTTCCGATTTGGACCAAATACTAATAAGTATACTAGCTAAATCTAAAAATAAACCGATCTGAACTATATACGACACGGATGGCGAAAAGCCTAATGTAAGACACTGTGTCAAACTTCAGTGAAATCGTATTATAAATGCGCCTTTTATGGGGCCAAGACTTTAAATAGAAATATCGCTCTACATGGCAGCTATATCCAAATCTGGACCGATTTGGGTCAAGTTGAATAAAAATTTCGAAGAGCCTAATACAAAGCGCTGTACCAAATTTCGGCGAAATCGGACAATAAATGCGCCTTTTATGGGGCCAAGATTTTAAATCGAGATATCGGTCTATATGGCAGCTACATCCAAATCTGAACCGATCTGTGCGATATTGCAGAAGTATGTCAAGGCCCTTAATCTAACTCACTGTCCCAAATTTCGGCGACATCGGACAATAAAGAGCATTTTATGGGCCAAAAACCATAAATCAAGAAATCGGTCTATATGGCAGATATATCCAAATCTGAACCGATCTGGACCAAATTGGAGAAAGATGTCGAAGGGGCTAACACAACTCATTGTCCCAAAGTTCATCAAAATCGGATAATAAATGCGGCTTTTATGGGCCTAAGACCTTAAATCGGAGGATCGGTCTATATGGCAGCTATATCCAAATCTGGACCGATCTGAGCCAGCTATATCCAAATCTGAACCGATATGATTAACGGAGGAAGTCGAAGGGCCTAACACAACTCACTGTCCCAAATTTCAGCAAAATCGGTAAATAAATGTGGCTTTTATGGGCCTTAGACCCTAAATCGGAGGATCGGTCTATATGGCAGCTATATCCAAATCTGGACCGATCTGAGCCAAATTGACGAAGTATATTGAAGGGCTTAACACAACTCATTGTCCCAAATTTCAGCAAAATCGGATAATAAATGTGGCTTTTGTGGGCCAAAGACCCTAATTCGGCGGATCGGTCTATATGGGGGCTATATCAAGATAAAGTCCGGTATAGCCCATCTTCGAACTTAACCTGCTTATGGACAAAAAAAGAATCTGTGCGAAATTTCAGGTCAATATCTTAATTTTTAAAGACTGTAGCGTGATTTCAACAGACAGACGGACAGACGGATGGACATGTCTAGATCGTCTTAGATTTTTACGCTGATCAAGAATATATATACTTTATAGGGTCGGAAATGGATATTTCGATGTGTTGCAAACGGAATGACAAAATGAATATACCCCCATCCTTCGGTGGTGGGTATAAAAATCATTATATTACCTTGGTATTGATAAAAATGCCATTAAGAATCTGAGGCAAAATTATCTTATATCAGGTTATGGACCGATGTGAACAATACTTGGCACAGTTGTTGAATATCATAACAAAATACTACTTCGGGCAAAATTTCATTCCAATCGGATTAGAATTGCGCACTCTAGAGGCTCAAGAAGTCAAGACCTAAGATCGGTTTATATGGCAGCTAAATCCGGTTATGGACCGATTTGATCCAGACTTGGAACAGTTGTTGGATATCATAACAAAACACGTCGTGCAAAATTTCATTTCAATCGGATAAGAATTGTGCACTCTAGAGGCTCAAGATCGGTTTATATGGCAGCTATATGAAAACATGGACCGGTATGGCCCATTTACAATACCAACCGACCTACACTAATAAGAAGTATTTGTGCAAAATTTCAAGCGGCCAGCATTACTCCTTCGGAAGTTAGCGTGCTTTCGACGGACAGACGGACGGACATGGCTAGATCGACATAAAATGTCACGACGATCTAGAATATATATACTTTATGGGGTCTCAGACGAATATTTCGAGTAGTTACAAACAGAATGACGAAATTAATATGCTTGTCATAAGTACTTATTTATGAACTATTGGTATGCTTGTGCGGAAGGACTTTACTCCTATGACATCGCCAGGTAAAAGTAATTAGAAACGATGCCTAAAAATAAGTAGTTATTAATTTTTGAATAAGCTTAACTTTCTGGTTATTTGGTAATGAGAGTAGTTATATCTTAATAGGGCCTGGTCTTGATCATATTTTATTTAGGTCCGAGAACTCATACACAAATCGAAGTTTCAGACGATAGATCTGCTTTTTATATGATTAAGACCCTTAATTGGAAGATCCGTCTATATGGCAGACATATCTATATAGTCCGATCCGACTCATATTTTCAATTTTTGAAGAAATCTATCTATATTTATAGAAATTAATTTGGTTGTTTGTTTGTGGGTTTGTAAATTTGTTTGTTCCGTATAGACTCAAAAATTTCTTTGAAATTTCCACAGATTATGGGAAGTGGTCCGGAAGGAGCAATAGGATATATAATTTTTTGATATCACATTGGGGGCGGACCCTCCCCCTTACCCCAAAAGTTCCACCCAAAAATAAAAGTGGACCGATTGGGACAATATGGGACTTAAGTTAAAGTTATTCAAGAGTAGAGTACAAATTCCATATTAAAAATTGGGTCCAAGTAATTGGGGGCCTGTCCCGACCCCGAAAACCCCCCCCCCCAAAATAGGTGTATTGGACGATAATGACATTATGGGAATCGAATGAAAGGTATTCGCGACTAGATTACGAATATGGCCAGGAAGGATGTATAGGCTATGTAATTTGTTGATGTTGGAGGAGGGCGGACCCTCCCTCGTTACCACAAAAATGCCACCCAAAATTAAAAGTTGACCTATAGGGACAATATGGGTATCAAATGAAAGATATTGGAGATTAGAAAGCGAATGTGGTATAAAAACTTGGGATCAAGTATCCAAGGGGTAGCCCAAGCCCAAAAACTGCTCCAAATAGACATATTGGACGTATATATCAATAGAGGACTCAAATAAAAGGTATTCGGGAGTAGACTACGAATATGACATAAAAACGAGGTCCAAGTAATTGATAGTCGCCCCATCCCCCGATAAGCTCCCCAAATGGGAATACTACTCAATCATAGCTTGATGAAACTCAAATGATAGGCATTTGAGAGCAGAATACGAATATGACATTAAACTTTGTGTCCAAGAATTCAGGTGGTGCTTTACCTCCTAAAATCGCCTCCAATAGGTTGTTTGACTTATTAAAACAATGGGGAATCATGTGATAGATTTTTTTGAGTAGAGTGCGTCATTCAAGTTTGTGCTCAAGTGGCAGATGGTGTGTGGCGTACAACCCTCATATAGACGCCCTCCACCAAACGGCTGTATACACCAATCATGACAATATGGGATAAAATTAAAGGTATAAGGTTGTGAACTGCGAATCTGATATCATTATTCTGCTCATATATATAGCGGACCACCTCACCCCAATATAGTCGATCAATTATAATGACCTAACGGGATACTGTGTAATTTAATTAATGTGTAGGCCGCCATAGCCCCGAAATTATAACATGCAGCGTGAAAGCAGGAGTTGCAAACCTTAGCGATAAGGTTGCATCTATCGCCATCGCTCCAAATATATAGACTGTCAAATTAGTTTTTTACCACAGAAAATCGTTTAATATGGCAATTTAATATGATTTAAAAATCATATATGTATGTAAACCACATTTCATCAAAATTCAGTGAAAATTTCATACCTTATGTCCCATAGCAGTTATAACGTATTATGTTCCGATTTGGATCAAATACTAATAAGTACAGGTCATTCAATTGTACATTACAAAATAGTGATAATTTTAGTAGCTGTATCTAAAAATAAACCATATACGAAACGGATGTCGAAGAGCCGAACATAAGTCACTGTATCAAATTTCAGTGAAATCGGATTATAAAAGCGCCTTTTATGGGGCCAAGACTTTAAATCGAGATATCGGTCTACATGGCAGCTATATCCAAATCTGGACCGATTTGGGCCAAGTTGCAGAAAAATTTCGAAGAGCCCAACACAAAGCACTGTCCCAAATTTCGGTGAAATCGGACAATAAATGCGTCGTATATGGGCCTTAGACCTTGAATCGAGAGATCAATCTATATGGTAGCTATATTCAAATCTTGAACGATCTGGGCCAAATTGTAGAAGGACGTCGAAGAGCCTAACTAAACTCATTGTCTCAAATTTCAGCGACATCGGACGAAGAAAGATGTCGAAGGGCCTAAGAAAACTCACTGTCCCAAATTTCAGCAAAATCGGATAATAAATGTGGGTTTAATGGGCCTAAGGCCCAAAATCAGCGATTCGGTCGATATGGCAGCTGTATCCACATTTGAACCGATATGGGCCAAATTGACGAAGAATGTCGAAGGCCTTAGACCTTGAATCGAGAGATCAATCTATATGGTAGCTATATTCAAATCTTGAACGATCTGGGCCAAATTGTAGAAGGACGTCGAAGAGCCTAACTAAACTCATTGTCTCAAATTTCAGCGACATCGGACGAAGAAAGATGTAGAAGGGCCTAAGAAAACTCACTGTCCCAAATTTCAGCAAAATCAGATAAAAAATGTGGGTTTAGTGGGCCTAAGGCCCAAAATCGGCGATTCGGTCTATATGGCAGCTGTATCCACATTTGAACCGATGTGGGCCAAATTGACGAAGAATGTCGAAGGGTCTAACACAACTCACTGTCCCAAATTTCATCAAAATCGGATAATAAATGTGGCTTTTGAGGGCCTAAGACCTTAAATCGGAGGATCGGTCTATATGGCAGCTATTTTCAAATCCGGACCGATCTGAGCCAAATTGGCGAACTATTTTGGAAGGGCCTAATACAAATCACTGTCCCAAATTTCGGCAAAATCAGACAATAAATGCGTCGTTTATGGGCCCAAGACCTTGAATCAGGAGATCAATCTATATGGCAGCTATATTCAAATCTTGACCGATCTGGGCCAAATTGACGAAGAATGTCGAAAGGCCTAACACAACTCATTGGCCCAAATTTCATCAAAATCGGATAATAAATGTGGCTTTTATGGGCCTAAGACCCTAAATCGGAGGATCGGTCTATATGGCAGCTATATCAAAATCTGGACCGATCTGAGCCAAATTGGCGAGGGATTTTCGAAGGGCCTAACACAAAGCACTGTCTCAAATTTCGGCAAAATCGGACAATAAATGCGCCTTTTATGGGACCAAAACCTTTAATCGAGAAAATCGGATTATTATTTAGGAGATGCCTCATCCTGTAAACTCTTCTTATTTTTTTTCGACAATTAAAGAGCTGTTAGTGAAATACCATGCTACGAAAATAGTATATCGCTTGACTAACAGTTTAACAATATAAGTACCTTTATCTGAATCGCATATTATCTTTATTGGTCTACGAATTAAAGTTTGGATGTAAGGTGTACTCCATTCTTAAAATACTTCATTTCAGCCCGATGTTCTCATGATGCCTGATTTAGTGGTGTTTTCGGGGGAGAGGTGATCCCCCAGATACTTGGCCCTGAAAAAATATCAGCATCGTGCTCTTCTCTCAAATACCATTAATTTAAACCCCATATTGCCATTGGTTTAAGGGGAGTTTACACAATGAGGCACCCCCCAAACACATGGCCTCAAAATTGGTTATCAAATTCATTTTTATACCCACCACCGAAGGATGGGGGTATATTCATTTTGTCATTCCGTTTGCAACACATCGAAATATCCATTTCCGACCCTATAAAGTATATATATTATTGATCAGCGTAAAAATCTAAGACGATCTAGCCATGTCCGTCCGTCTGTCCGTCTGTCTGTTGAAATCACGCTACAGTCTTTAAAAATAGAGATATTGAGCTGAAATTTTGCACAGATTCTTTTTTTGTCCATAAGCAGGTTAAGTTCGAAGATGGGCTATATCGGACTATATCTTGATATAGCCCCCATATAGACTGATCCGCCGATTTAGGGTCTTAGGCCCATAAAAGCCACATTTATTATCCGATTTTGTTGAAATTTGGGACAGTGAGTTATGTTAGGCCCTTCGACATCCTTTGTCAATTTGGCTCAGATCGGTCCAGATTTGGATATAGCTGCCATATAGACCGATCCTCCGATTTAGGGTCTAAGGCCCATAAAAGCCACATTTATTGTCCGATTTCGCTGAAATTTGGGACAGTGAGTTGTCTTAGGCCCTTTGACATGCTTCTTTAATTTGGTCCAGATCGGTTCAGATTTGGATATAACTGCCATATAGACCGATCCTGCGGTTTAGGGTCTTAGGCCCACAAAAGTCACATTTATTATCCGATTTTGATGAAATTCGGGACAGTGAATTGTGTAAGGCCCATCGACATCCTTCGTTAATTTGGCTCAGATCGGTCCAGATTTGGATATAGCTGCCGTATAGATCGATCCTCCGATTCATGGTGTAAGGCCCATAATAGCCACATTCATTATCCAATTTTGTTGAAATTTGGGACAGTGAGATGTGTTATGCCCTTTGACATATTTCTTCAATTTGGTCCAGATCGGTTCAAATTTGGATATAGCTGCCATATAGACCGATTTCTTGATTTAATGTTTTGGGCCCATAAAATGCTCATTTATTGCCCGATCTCCCCGAAATTTGGAACAGTAAGTTAAGCCCCTTGACATACTTCGGCAATATCGCACAGATCGGTCCAGATTTGGATATAGCTGCCATATAGACCGATATCTAGGTTTTAGGTTTTGGGGCCATAAAAGACGCATTTATTGTCCGATGTCGCTGAAATTTGAGACAGTGAGTTTGGTTTGGCTCTTCGACGTCCTTCTTCAATTTTGCCCAGATCAGTCCAGATTTGAATATAGCTGCCATACAGACCGATCTCTGTATTTAAGGTTTAGGGCCCATAAAAGAGGCATTTATTGTCCGATTTCGCCGAAATTTGGGACAGTGCTTAGTGTTAGGCTCTTCGACATGTTTATGCCACTTGGCCCAAATCGGTCCAGATTTGGATATAGCTGCCATGTAGACCGATATCTCGATTTAAAGTCTTGGCCCCATAAAAGTCGCATTTATAATCCGATTTCACTGAAATTTGACACAGTGACTTATGTTCGGCTTTTCGACATCCGTGTCGTATATAGTTCAGATCGGTATGAGGTATATGAGTATAAGGTATGAAATTTTCACCGAATTTTGATGAAAGGTGGTTTACATATATACCCGAGGTGGTGGGTATCCAAAGTTCGGCCGACTTAACGCCTTTTTACTTGTCTAATCTCAAATACCTTTCATTTAAGCCCATATTGGCATAGTCGAAAAATGTTTATCCTTTGGGGGTGTTTTGGGGAAGTGGTAATGCCCTAAATACATGGTCCTATTTACATTTGGACATCAAATTCGTATTCTACTCCCAAATTGCTTTCTTTGAGCTCCATATTGCGATGGTCAGTAAAAATTTGCTGTTTGTAGGGTCTTTTGGGAAAGGGGTAGACCCCCAGAAAATTGGTCCCGAAAGTGGGTATCAATTCTTGCTCTACCCCCAATACCTTTCATTTAAGCTCCACAT
The DNA here is from genome assembly GCF_963082655.1 of Stomoxys calcitrans. Taxonomy (NCBI): domain Eukaryota; kingdom Metazoa; phylum Arthropoda; class Insecta; order Diptera; family Muscidae; genus Stomoxys; species Stomoxys calcitrans. Next base: position 133,114,873 of record NC_081554.1, on the reverse strand, counting down.
TGACATGGTCGGTAAATATGACCGATGTATGGGTGTTTTGGGGATTGGAGTGGTCCCCGAAACCGCTTGTTGGGGGACAATCTAATTCTAAAGACGAGTAACTAGTAGCTAGTTGTTACAAAGCGGGGCTTTTTTTGTCATTTATTAGAATTTGGCAACTCTCACTTTGCAATACAATACACAATACAACTTTGCGCGAAAGCACAAAGTTGTATTTTTGCAAGTGATGAGCAATTTTTAATGAATATTAAATAGTTTTGAAGCTCAACACATACTGTTTGTTATTCAACAATGTCAAACAAGTGCAAATGACACTTATACAACATAAAATATGTAAACGAAACATAATTTTTCCCTAATCTGTTATAACAAGAATGTGTGTCATGTCAACACCACAAAATAACAAAAAACGAATGAGTGAATGAACGAACAAATGAATGAATGCCTTTATATGCAAAAGAATAGAAATTCTCGGGAACAATAGCCCCAAGGGTGTTTCATGCACAATTAACCAATGGTTTTTGTCTTTGTAATCCCTCTAAAACACGCATTACTGGCCATTACTAAAACATTTCGCATTAAACCAAGATATAAAATGCCGATGCTAGGACTTCTATGGTAAATACTGTTAGGCTTATGTTTTATACATTACACTTTAATGATTATTTTTAAATAGTTATGTATTATGTAAAATAAATGGAAAGTTTTCCTGTTAACTTAAAAAAAATTCAATCATATTCAAAGTAGGACCACTGAGCCTACAACCAAAAAAAGTGAGACATAAATCTGCTAAATTCTTCATGTTTGGCTAAAGCCCATGGAGTAAAATATTTAACCCCACATTATGAATTTTTTTTATCAACGTAACGAGTTTTATTTCTTTTTTTCCTCTTACCCACTAGACAGAAATCTATCCTAGAAGCAAAAGAAGCAAATACTTTTAATAAATCTTTGTATTGTAATATATTTCAATTACCATTGGTGGTATAATATGTGTGCAAGAAGACAAAAGGACACATGCCAACGTCATATGAATAGTTTGGAAAGAACAGACAGAAAACTCGGCTAGATTTGACAAAAATACGAGGGTGGTATCAAAACTTGAAATACCTAGCAAAAACTTGGTAAGTACTTGTCATTGTTTTTGGCATGTAAACTAAAACTATCCGCTGAAATATAATGATTTATCAACAGGAAAACGATCTGTGATTTCATTATATCCAACTTTCGATGAAGCTCAAGAATTACTACCTATTGGTCACAAAAATAAATGGTCATTATGATATCCTTAGTACGCGAATTCAGGTGTTAAAAAATATTATACTCAAAACAATGTTTATAGTATACTAGCTGACCCGGGCCCGCTCCGCCTTACTTTGTATGGAACAAAATTATCCTTTGAATATTTATTTTCCACAATTAAAGAGCTTTTAGTGAAATACCATGCTGCGAAAATAATGTATGTATATCGCAAAAATATTGCAATATAAATGCCTTTATCTGAATCCTATATGATCGTTATTGTTCTATGAATTCGCTCGCAGGGTTTAGGGTCGCAAACGTTTTGGTGTTAGATATACTCCATTATTAAAAATCTTTATTTCAGCTCGATATTGTCATGATGTCCGCTTTAGGGCTGTTTTCGGGAGTGAAGTGGTCCCTTAGACTGTTGGCTCAGAAATAAATACCAGCATCGTGCTTTTTATTTATTTATTGCCATTAGTTTAGGGGGAGTTTATGGGATAAGGCGTCTTCAAACATTTGGCCCCAAAATTTTTATTTTTTTTTTTTTTTGGGGGGGGGGGTATTTTTTGGACGAGGCGGTGCCCCAAATACATGGTCCCACATTTGGATATCAGATTCGTATTCTACTCCCAAATGCCTTTATTTGAGCCCCATATTAAGAAGGTCAGTAAATAATTGTTGTTTGTGGGGGTTTTAGGGAAGGGAAGACAATACCTTTCATTTGAGCCCCGCACTGACGTGGTTAGTAAATATGCCCGATTTAGGGGTGTTTTGGGGAATGGGGTGGTCCCCAAACACTAAGCCCCGAAAATATATCAGCATTGTGCTCTACTTTCAAATATCATTTATTTGAACCCCATATTGCCATTGGCCTCAAAACTTGATATCAAATTCGTTTTCTAATCTCAAATACCATTGATTTAAATCCCTTATTGCAAAAGCCAGCAACTATGTCCGGTTTGGGGTATGGGCCCTAAAAACTGTCAATATCGACATCCACACTCTCTTAAAGATCCAAAATTGTCCTAGTGAGCAAATACGTTCTATTTGGGCGTTGTTATGGGGATGGGACGACCCCTAGGCAGTTGGTCCCGAATGATTATATTAGATTCGTGGTCTACTCCCAAATATTTTTCATTTGAGCACAATATTTACATAGTCGCCAAACATGACCGGTTTCGGGGGATAGGACGGCCGTTCAGTGACTTGGCTCTGAAAGTATATATATATATATATATATATATATATATCAGATTCGTGTTCTACTCTAAAATAATTCTTATTACAGCCCCATATTAGAATGGTCAGCAAATACGTCCTACATGGGTGGTGTTATGAGGGTGGGGTGACCCCATACAAATTTTTTCCCGAATATTGATATCACATTCGTGATATCAAACAATTTTGTACCCTATTTTCACTACGGGATCATTATGCACCATCTTTAAAAATTTCAAGAAAATCGGTTCAGCCGTTTTTGAGTCTATAAGGAACACACAAACAAACATACAAAGAAACAAACAAATCGACAAACAAACACAAATTGATTTTTATATATAAGAAGATATGAGTTAATGATATAATGCAAGTTAGCTGATGATCTCTCTCACCTTAGTTAAAATTCCTTAACAGTTAAAACATTAACTTTTAAACACCTTTTCATAAGTATCGATGAAGTAGTTTATAAGTTAAATGGAGTGATCAATTTTACTTAAACGAATTTCTATGGAATAAGCATGTAATTTACCTAGGGTGAGTAAAAGCATATCGTCGTTGAATACACCGCATCGAAAACACATGCATTAGGAAAAGTACAGCTAATAGATAGGGTTCTCGAGCGTGGTTCATGTGGTATTTGTATCATAGAGGCGTTTTGGCAAAAGATACGATTCAAATACAACATACCAACGTAAGGTCCTTGAATCACACCTAATATAATTGAAAAGTCTTCTAAGCAAAGACGAAACGCGTCCCATAGTGGTTACCGTATGCTGCAATCTTTGGCTTTCGTTATTCCATTTGCAAAGAAAATCTCCGACCTCAATGGTCGTCTCGAAATTCGGCCGGGCCGAATCTTATATACCCTCCACCATGGATCGCATTTGTCGAGTTCTTTTCCCGGCATCTCTTCTTACGCAAAACAGGATATAAGAAAAGATTTGCTCTGCTATTAGAGCGATATCAAGATATGGTCCGGTTTGGACCACAATTATATTATATGTTGGAGACCTGTGTAAAATGTCAGCCAATTCGAATAAGAATTGCGCCCTTTGGGGGCTCAGGAAGTAAAATAGAGAGGTCGATTTATATGGGAGCTGTATCGGGCTATAGACCGATTCAGACCATAATAAACACGTTTGTTGATGGTCATCCGTCGGGATCTTGACTTCTTGACCCCAGATCGGTTTATATGGCAGCTATATCAGGTTATGGACCGATTTGACACATACTTGGCACAGTTGTTGGATATCATAACAAAATACGTAGTGCAAAATTTAATTCCAATCAGATAAGAATTGCGCACTCTAGAGGCTCAAGAAGTCAAGACCCAAGATCGGTTTATATGGCAGCTATATCAAAACATGGACCGATATGGCCCATTTACAATACCAACCGACCTACACTAATAAGAAGTATTTGTGCAAAATTTCAAGCGGCTAGCTTAACTCCTTCGGAAGTTAGCGTGCTTTCGACAGACAGACGGACGGACATGATCAGATCGACATGAAATGTCACGACGATCAAAAATATATATATACTTTATGGGGTCTCAGACGAATATTTCGAGTAGTTACAAACAGAATGATGAAATTACTATTCTCCCCATCCTATGGTGGAGGGTATAATAATTAAATTAAATTAATAACTAATGGAAATGACAATCCGTTTCAAATTTTGATCGCTGATTGGTCATTATTTTTCTTCACAGATGACTGTCCAATTATTATTTTTTGAAAAATTCCTTTTTAAAACTCAGCATTTTATTCAAAAATAGAAAAAAGAAACAAATAAAGCGTGCTGAGTTCGGCCGGGCCGAATCTTATATACCCTCCACCATGGATCGCATTTGTTGGGTTCTTTTCCCGGCATCTCTTCTTAAGCAAAACCAGTAAAAAGGCGTTAAGTTCGGCCTGGCCGAACTTTGGATACCCACCACCTCTGGTATATATGTAAACCACCTTTCATCAAAATCCGGTGAAAATTGCATACCTTGTCCCATAGCAGTTATAACGAATTATGTCTAAAAACAAACCGATCTGAACCATATACGACATGGATCTCAAAAAGCCTAACATAAGTCACTGTGTCAAAATTCAGTGCAATCGGATTATAAATGCGCCTTTTTTGGGGCCAAGACTTTAAATCGAGATATCGGTCTATATGGCAGCCATATACAAATCTTGATCGATCTAGACTAAATTGCAGAAATATGTGGAGGGGCTTAACTTTACTCTTTCGGCTACATCGGACAATAAATACGCCTTTTATGGGCCTCAAACCTTAAATCGAGAGATCGGTTTATATGGCAGCTATATCCAAATCTGGATCGATCTGAGTGAAATTGAAGAAGGATGTCGAAGGGGTTAACACAACTCACTGTCCCAAATTTCAGCAAAATCGGATAATAAATGTGGCTTTTATGTGCCTAAGACCCTAAATCGGCGGATCGGTCTATATGGCAACTATAACCAAATCTGGACCGATCTGAGCCAAATTGACGAAGGATGTCGGAGGGCCGCACTGTCCCAAATTGCAGCAAAATCGGATAATAAATGTGGCTTTTATTGGCCTAAGACCCTAAATTGGCGGATCGGTCTATATGGGGGCTATATCAAGATATAGTCCGATATAGCCCAACTTCGAACTTAATGGCATCTGGACAAAAAAAGAATCTGTGCAAAGTTTCAGCTCAATATCTCTATTTTTAAAGAATGTAGCGTGATTTCAACAGACAGACGGACATGTCTAGATCGTCTTAGATTTTTACGCTGATCAAGAATATATATACTTTATAGGGTCGGAACTGGATATTTCGATGTGTTGCAAACGGAATGACAAAATGAATACATCCCCATCCTTCGGTGGTGAGTATAAAAAGGATATAAGAAAAGATTTGCTCTGCTATTAGAGCGATATCAATATATGGTCCATTTCGGACCATAATAAAATTATATGTTGGAGACTTGTGCCAAACGTCGTGCAAAATTTCATTCCAATCGGATAAGAATTGCGCACTCTAGAGGCTCAAGAAGTCAAGACCCATGATTGGTTTATATGACAGCTATATCAGGTTATGGACCGATTTGAACCACACTTGGCACAGTTATTGGATATCATACTAAAACACGTCATGCCAAATTTCATTCCAATCGGGTAAGAATTGTGCCCTCTAGAAGCTCAAGAAGTCAAGACCCAAGATCGGTTTATATGGCAGCTATATCAAAACATGGACCGATATAGCCCATTTACAATACCAACCGACCTACACTAATAAGAAGTATTTGTGCAAAATTTCAAGCGGCTAGCTTTACTCCTTCGGAAGTTAGCGTGCTTTCGACAGACAGGCGGACGGACGGACGGACGGACAGACGAACGGACATGGCTGGATCGACATAAAATGTCGCGACGATCAAGAATATATATACTTTATGGGGTCTCAGACGAATATTTCGAGTAGTTACAAACAGAATTACAAACAGAATGACGAAAAAAAGAAAGTTTTGCGCAATGTTTGATTTTTGTTTGTATGTTACCAATAGACTCAACCGATTTTCATGAAATTTTTACAGATGGTAGAATTTGGCCCCCAATGAATATAGAGTACCCCATTTTCTGATAACCGATTCCTCAGTTTTCAAAAACGCCAAATCACGGAGATGGTTTCATCGATTTAAGCGAAATTTGGGTAGCATACTTATAGTAACCTAATACCAAGGAATTGGTATAAAACTTTGGAGTCAAATAACCAAATAAACGGACATGTTTAACGATTGGAACACTATGTGGATCAAATGAAAGGTACTAATAGGTAGAGTACGAACTTGATATAACAATTTGAACAAAGATTCTGGAGCCCGTCCACCCCCAAAAACCGGCCAGAAATTATATGTTTATTGATTGCGGCAATATGGGCATCAAATGGAGAGTAGTTGGAAGAAGAATGCGAAACTTATATAAAAATTCGGGGTCAAGTCAAAGGGGCGTCGCCCACCCCCCAAAATCAACCCCTAAACGGACATGTAGGCCGATCGAGACAAAGTGGGAACGAAACGTGCTCAAGAGTAGAATACGAAACTTATATAAAAACGTGGGGACTATTCCCAGGCGGGTTCCACCCAAAATTATGAACATCTGCACCGAACGGGAGAATATGGAACTCGAATGAAATATATTTGAGAAAATATTGGGGTCAATTCGTGTGGGGTCACTCCACTCCAAATTATGCACAAATGAGCAGATACCAGAAACAGTTTACAAACCACCAAGTTTTCAACTAAATCCAAATTAATTTTTGGGTAAGTACAATGTTTAAGTATTTATAGAATTTTATAAACCAACATGCAAAAAAATAATTCGTTACACATAGAGAAAATTTTCGACAACTAAACTCCTCTGTGAAAAAGTTCGACTTTGTTTACGATGAAAGTACATGTTTTTGCGATAAATTCCAAGAATTTGTGACAAATATAAAGATATTTTATACTGACAATACCTTTCATTCTTCATATGCAGTATTTTTATACCCATCACCATAGGACGGGGGTATGCTAATCTTGTCATTCAGTTTGTCGAAATCTTGTCATTCAGTTTGAGGTCGAACGCGTACAGCTAGCTGCTTGATTTTGCACAGAAACTTAATATTGATGTACGTCGTGGGAGATTTGCAAATGGGCCATATCGATTCAGCTCTCATATAAACCCGATATTCCGATTTAACTTCGTGAGCCTTACGCATATGTTGTTTTAACAACTGTGCAAAGTACGATCCAAATCGGTTTGTAACCTCATATTGCTCCCATATAAACCGATCTCCCGATTTGGCTTCTTGAACCCCTGTCGAACAATATATGATTTTGTACAAATAATTTATTGTTCGACATCACGCTTTGAATACTCCTTTACGTAAACAACATATGAAAAACAATACACTGAAAAAAAGTTAGAGCAAAATACTTTCAGTAGCGTGAGTCACGATTAGATCTGTCAATAAAACTATAATTTAAAAACTATAAAATTATTTTTATACCCTCCACCATAGGTATACTAATTTCGTCATTCTGTTTTAAACTACTCGAAATATTCGTCTGAGACCCCATAAAGTATATATATTCTTGATCGTCATGACATTTTATGTCGATCTAGCCATGTCCGTCTGTCTGTCGAAAGCCCGCTAACTTCCGAAGGAGTAAGGCTAGCCGCTTAAAATTTTGCACAAATACTTTTTATTAGTGTAGGTCGGTTGGGATTGCAAATGGGCCATATTGGTCCATGTTTTGATATAGCTGCCTTATAATCCGATCTTGGGTATTGACTTCTTGAGTCTCTGGTCCGATTTGACTGAAATTTTGCATGTGGTGTTATGATATCACTTTCAACAACTGCTCTAAGTATGGTTTAAATCGGTTCACGTTTTGCTACAGCTGCCATATAAACCGATCTTGGGTCTTGACTTCTTGAGCCTCTAGAGGGCGCAATTCCTATCCGATTTTAATGAATTTTGGCACGTAGTATTTTGTTATGATATCCAACAACTGTGCCAAATATGGTTCAAATCGGTTCAAAATCTGATATAGCTGTCATATAAACAAATCTGGGAACTTGACTTCTTGAGCTTCTAGAGGGCGCAATTCCTATCCGATTTGGCTGAAATTTCGCAAGACGTTTTTTATTGTTACTTTCAACAACTATGTCAAATAAAGTACAAGTCGGTTAATAACCTGATATAGCTGCCATATAAACCGATCTGGGATCTTGACTTCTTGAGTCTCTAGAGGTCGCAATTATTATCCGATTTTCCTGAAATTTTGTACGACGGATCCTATCATGATCATCAACATACGTGTTTATTATGGTCTGAATCGGTTTAAAGCCTGATACAGCTCCCATATAAATCGATCTCTCTATTTTACTTCTTGAGCCCCGAATTGGCTGACATTTTACACAGAGCTCCAACATATAATTTAATTGTGGTCCAAACCGGACCATATCTTGATATCGCTCTAATAGCAAAGCAAATCTTTTCTTATATCCTTTTTTGTCAAAGAAGAGATGCCGAGAAAAGAACTCGATAAATGCGATCCATGGTGGACGGTATATAAGATTCGGCCCGGCCGAACTTAGCACGCTTCTACTTGTTTTATTTTCTTTTCAAGTTAAAGCGAGCTAAGTTCGGCCGGGCCAAATCTTATATACCCTCCACCATGGATCCCATTTGTCGAGTTCTTTTCCCGGCATCTCTTCTTAGGCAAAAAAAAGGATATCAGAAAAGATTTGCTCTGCTATTAGAGCGATATCAAGATATGGTCTGGTTTGGACCACTATTAAATTATATGTTGGAGACCTGTGCAAAATGTCAGCCAATTCGAATAAGAATTGCGCTCTTTGTGAGCTCATAAAGCAAAATAGAGAGATCGATTTATATGGTAGCTGTATCGGGCTATGGACCGATTTAGACCATAATAAACACGTATGTTGATGGTCATGAAAGAATACATCGTACAAAATTTCAGGAAAATCGGATAATAATTGCGACCTCTAGAGGCTCAAGAAGTCAAGATCCCAGATCGGTTTATATGGCAGCTATATCAGGTTATTAACCGACTTGTACTTTATTTGACATAGTTGTTGAAAGTAACAATAAAAAACGTCTTGCGAAATTTCAGCCAAATCGGATAGGAATTGCGCCCTCTAGAAGCTCAAGAAGTCAAGTTCCCAGATTTGTTTATATGACAGCTATATCAGATTTTGAACCGATTTGAACCATATTTGGCACAGTTGTTGGATATCATAACAAAATACTACGTGCCAAAATTCATTAAAATCGGATAGGAATTGCGCCCTCTAGAGGCTCAAGAAGTCAAGACCCAAGATCGGTTTATATGACAGCTATATCAGTTTATGGACCGATTTAAACCATACTTTGTACAGTTGTTGGATATCACAACAAAACACGTCGGGCAAATTTTCATTCCAATCGGATAAGAATTGCGCACTCAAGAAGTCAAGACCCAAGATCGGTTTATATGACAGCTATATCAGGGTATGGACCGATTTGAACCATACTTTGTACAGTTGTTGGATATCATAACAAAATACTACGTGCGAAATTTCATTCCAATCGGATAAGAATTGCGCACTCTAGAGGCTCAAGAAGTCAAGACCCAAGATCGGTTTATATGGCAGCTATATCAAAACATGGACCGATATGGCCCATTTACAATACCAACCGACCTACACTAATAAGACGTATTTCTGCAAGATTTCAAGCGGCTAGCTTTACTCCTTCGGAAGTTACCGTGCTTTCGACAGACAGACGGACGGACATGGCTAAATCGACATAAAATTTCACGACGATCAAGAATATATATACTTTATGGGGTCTCAGGCGAATATTTCGAGGAGTTGTTACAAACAGAATGACGAAATTAGTATACCCCCCATCTTATGGTGGAGGGTATAAAAATAATTTTTATATTATGGAGGAAACTAGTGAGGTGCTAGGAAGGGCTAAAATTTTTATACCCACCACCACAGTATGGGGGTTTACTTATCTTGTCATTCCGTTTGTAACTCCTCGAAAAATTCTTCCAAAACCCCATAAAGTATTTATATTTTCTTGACCGTCTCGACGTTCTGAATCAACTTAGCCACTGTGCGCAAAAAAGTCGTCAGATATCGACGAATAAGATTGCCTTGACTTTTAAGATATTAAAAGAAGACTTTCAAGACTCATCGGACATTTTATGATTTTCTGTATAAGTCGCTGTCTTGTGGACATAAATTTTTACATATTTTAGTTCCCATATATATATTTCATCCGATATGGACTACTTTGCCTATAGCAAACACAATTTTGTTACGATCTTTACAAATTTCAACACGAGGAGGTTTATTTGAAATCTCAATAAGAGTGCTAAATTTCATAAAAATCTGTTCAGAATTGGATATTGCTCCTATATATATTTTACCTCCGATATGGCCATGTATGGATATGTTAGCTACAGTTTTGCTACGATCTTTACAAAAATGTTGCAAGAAATGTTTCAATTGAAGTCTCAATACTTGTGCAAAATTTTATCAAATACCGTATTTATCTCTTATCCAATGTGCCTGCAGTATAGCTCAATTGCAGCCTCGATTTTCGTCGAAACGTACAAACTTTTAATTTGGCTCTATTTGATATCTTAATAGGCATGAAAGATTAAAATCTGTCCAGTTTTAGACATAGATACCTATATCCAATTTATAAGTTCTCGTATTTATTTGGAAGCTGTAGGAAGACACAATGTTATTCCTATACCCACCACCAGAGGGTTTGTAACACCAGGCATAAAGTATATATATTCTGGATCGTTTCAGCATTCTGAATCGATCTTGCCATGTCCGTCTGTTAAATCACGATAGCGGTGGAACGCGTAAAGATTGAAATTTTGCACAGATACTTCTAATTGATGTAGGTCGTTGGGGATTGCAAATGGGCCATATCGGTTCAGATTTGGATAAAGCCCCCATATATTTGTCTTCTTGAGCCCCTATAAGCCTTAAATTTCATTGGCTTAAATTTGGAACAAAGACTTGACTTACGACTTCCAAAATCCATGCCAAGTATTATCCGAATCGGTCTATAAACAGATATAGCTCCCATATAAACCGATCCCCGGATTTGACTTCTTGAGCCTTTATAGCCTCAATTTTCATCCGATTTGGAACAAAGACTTGAGGTGTGATATCCAATATACATGCCAAGTATGAAACGAATCGGTCAATAAAACGATATAGTTCCCATATAAACCCATCCCCGGATTTGACTTCTTCAGCCTTAGAAGCCTAAACTTTCACCTGATATGTCTGCAATTTGGCCAAAACCCCATTTTATGACTTACAACATCAGTGCCAAGTTTTATATGGCAATATAGGCCCTATAAGTATCGTAAATTTTTAATGGAATCCATGGTGGGAATGAACCTAATTGAGCTCATAAAATGCAAATTTATACCCTCCGCCATAGGATGGGGGGTATACTAATTTCGTCATTCTGATTGTAACTACTTGAAATATTCGTCTGAGACCCCATAAAGTATATGTATTCTTGATCGTCGCAACATTTTATGTCGATCTAGCTATGACCATCCGTCCGTCTGTCTGTCAAAAGCACGCTAACTTCCGAAGGAGTAAAGCTAGCCGCTTTAAATTTTGCACAAATACTTCTTATTAGTGTAGGTCGGTTGGTATTGTAAATGGGCCATATCGGTCCATGTTTTGATATAGCGGCCATATAAACCGAACTTGGGTCTTGACTTCTTGAGCCTCTAGAGGGCGCAACTCTTATCCGATTTGAATGAATTTTGGCACGACGTGTTTTGTTATGATATCCAACAACTGTGCAAAGTATGGTTCGGTATTCAAGTATAAGTATATATCAAGTATAAATCGGTCTATTAACTGCCATATAAACCGATCTGGAGTCTTGACTTCTTGAGCCTCTAGAGTGCGCAATTCTTATCCGATTTGAATGAATTTTGGCACGACGAGTTTTGTTATGATTTCCAACAACTTTGCCAAGTATGGCTCAAATCGGTTCATAACCTGATATAGCTGTCATATAAAAAGATCTGGGGATTTGACTTCTAGAGGGCGCAATTCCTATCCGATTTGGCTGATATTTTGGATAACGTATTTTATTCTTACGTTCAACAACTGTGTCAAATAAGGTTCAAATCGATTCACAACCTGATATAGCTGCCATATAAACCGATCTGGGATCTTGACTTCTTGAGCCTCTAGAGGTCGCAATTATTATCCGATTTGCCTGAAATTTTGTACGACGGATCCTCTCATGAGCATCAACATACGTGTTTTTTAAGGTCTGAATCAGTCTATAGCAAGATACAGCTTCCATTTTTTGCTTAAGAAGAGAAGCCGGGAAAGGAACTTGACAAATGCGATCCATGGTGGAGGGTATATAAGATTCGGCTCGGCCGAACTTAGCACGCTTTTACTTGTTTTTGCCTAAGAAGAGATGCCGGGAAAAGAACTCGACAAATTCGATCCATGGTGGAGGGTATATAAGATTCGGCCCGGCCGAACTTAGCACGCTTTTACTTGTTAATATATGCTTTTGAACAAAAAATTTGACGACGAAAATTGCAAATTCTTTTTACTAATATATTGGGTTGCCCAAAAAGTAATTGCGGATTTTTCATATAGTCGGCGTTGGCAAATTTTTTCACAGCTTGTGACTCTGTGATTGCATTCTTTCTTCTGTCAGTTATCAGCTGCTACTTTTAGCTTGCTTTAGAAAAAAAGTGTAAAAAAAGTATATTTGATTAAAGTTCATTCTAAGTCCTATTAAAAATGCATTTACTTTCTTTTAAAAATCCGCAATTACTTTTTGGGCAACCCAATATAACAAAAGCCTCATTTGATCAAAAATTATTGAATGGATTTATTCAAAAGTTCAACAATTTTAATTTAATATCAGCAGAAAGTGTTTGCTGATATCAGCAGACAAATTTTTCTGGATGTTCTTTTGGTAGGCCTGTCAGTATACACACGTATAAAAGCATATGTTTATTTGTTCAGCTTGTTACAGGGTGTAATGTGAATTAATTCATTGTTTCGAGTTACCTCTGAGGGACTCGATCTTTGTTAATGTTACTTAGATTGTTTAAATGTTTTATATAAAAAAGAAAATGTAATGTTTTCAGAAAAATCAAGGCTACATATACCACACCGGCCAATAATTTCCTGATTTGATTTAGCTATGTTCGACCGTCAGTCTCTCTGTATATCCAAAGTAATTTGTGTAAGAAGTACAGATCGCAATTTTTATTCGATATTTTTTAAACTGAGGTTTAACCCCTAACAACGAAGCCTATTTTAACTGAAATAAATCGTTCATTTGCCAACAGTTTCTCAAAAAAAAGGGTGGAAATCTCTCCTATAAAATTATTGATGAATTTCATAGCAATGGTTTTAGATTAAGATATAGCTTCCAAGCCTTTGCAAATCTATTGGGTTGCCCAAAAAGTAATTGTCGGTAATATAGTAGTAATATAGTCGGCGTTGACAAATTTTTTCAACGGCTTGTGACTCTGTAATTTCATTCTTTCTTCTGTCAGTTATCAGCTGTTACTTTTAGCTTGCTTTAGAAAAAAGTGCACGAAATTTTGTTTACATTTGTTTGTTTGGCGTCAATTTTAATATGGGTACCACATGTATTGAAAGAAATTCATTTAACAAACCGAATCAACGCTTGTTATATGCACCTTAAACGCAATGAATTCGATCCGTTTTTAAAACGAATCATAACTGGAGATGAAAAATGGATTGTTTACAACAACGTTAGTCGAAAACGATCATGGTCCAAGCATGGTGAACCAGCTCAAACCACTTCAAAGGCTGATATCCCCCAAAAGAAGGTTATGCTGTCTCTTTGGTGGGATTGGAAGGGTGTGGTATATTTTGAGCTGCTTCCAAGGAACCAAACGATTAATTCGGATGTTTACTGTCAACAATTGGACAAATTGAATAGATCCATCAAGGAGAAGCGACCAGAATTGGTCAATCGTAAAGGTGTCAACAAGGTTATCGAACAAAATGGAAATTATATATTTGATTAAAGTTCATTCTAAGTTTTATTAAAAATGCATTTACTTTCTTTTAAAAAATCCGCAATAACTTTTTAGGCAACCCAATATTTACCAAACAATTCTCATACAACTTTTTGTATCATGTCTTCCACCGAATCAAATTTGGCGTAAATCTGTTTGGAATTAAAAATAACCCCCATATGTTTTTTTTTTTTGACTATTATTGCCCTAACCGATCATCAGCATGTCCGCCTGGGTTCGAATCCTAGTAAACAAATAGAGAATCAGTGATGACTATCCCCTCCTAATGCTGGCGACATTTTGTAGGTACTATATCATGTAAAAACGTCTTCCTAAAAGGTGTCACACTGCATCAAGTCGTTCGGAACCGCGTTTTAAAGAGAGTTTATTTATCATTAAATTTAAACTTGAACAGCACTCATTTATATGTGACAAGTTTGGCCCTCTTCTTTAATGGAAATTGCATTAGAAATTCGGCACATATGACTCTCTTATGACTCTTGAGATTAGTGATAAATTTCATAGAAATCGGTTTCCATAAATATTTTTGACCGATTTTGACTTACAAATCCTTTGCAAGCGTATTTATCAACCAAACTTCTCTTAAGCTCCATGATATGTTTGTCCGATTTATATATAACGCACTTGTTTAAATTGTCCCAGATGAGTTTCCGCACTTTTTTGTACCCCCCTCGCAAACATTCGTATAAAAATACAGGACCTGAATATGACTGCATATGTCTACACCGTCCATTAGGCGTAAGGACTGTTTTTCAAAAACCCCACTCTAAAACACATATCATGCACAGACTCCAAATATAACAAAAGGGTTGAAACGAAATAAAAAAAATGTTGGGTTCTTAATTACCCATGTGCTAGTTTTCAAAACCATTCTTTGGATGCCCGTACAAACGTAGATACAAAAAGGCAATCAAATTTCTCTCCATGGATATCTAAGAAAGGGGCGAAGACTGATTTTGACGCCATAGCCATTCATGTCAATGCACTGGGTTATGCTCCAGATTTTGTGTTAGTTGGCACAGAAAAGTGAGTGTTTTAGAAATCCCATAACTTACAATTGCGTCACATAATAAAATATATCCAAGTGAGTTTTTCAAATAGTTTAGGTTAGGATGAAAACAGAATACGGATATTAATTCGCCACATGCCACAATGGACATATACCTAAGCCAGTAATCGGTGTTGCAAACGTGCTTGGCACAGTTGCTGGAAGAATAAAAGACTACTATCTGCAAAATTTGAGCCAAATCAGACAAAAATTAAGGCTTCCAGGGTCTCAAGAAGTCAAATCGGGAGATCGGTTTATATGAGAGCTTTATCAGGTTATAGCTCGATTTAGACCGTACTTGGCACAGTTGTTGGAAGTCATAGCAGAACACAATCTGCAAAACTTGAGCCAAATCGGACAAAAATTGCGGTTTGCAAGGGCTGAAGAAGTCAAATCAAGGGATCGGTTTATATGGAAGCTATATCAGGTTATTGACTGATTCGGACAGTGCTTGGCACAGTTATTGAAAGTCATAACAGTATACTATCTGTAAAATTTGAGCCAAATCGGACAGATATTGAGGCTTCCAGGGGCTCAAGAAGTCAAATCGGGAGATCGATTTATATAGGAGCTATATCAGGTTATAGACCGACTTGGACCGTACACCTTGGCACAGGTGTACGCTGGTAACATCTCGAAATATTCGTCTAAGACCCCATAAAGTATATATATTCTTTTTCGTCTCGTCGCTCTGAATCGGTCTAGCCATGTCCGTTTTTCTGTCAAAATCACGATAGAGGTCGAACGCTTGAAGCTAGCCGCTTGAAATTTTGCACAGATACTTAATATTGATGTGGATCAATGGGGATTGCAAGTGGGCCACATAAGTCCAGATTCAGATATAGCTCCCATATAAACCGATCTCCAGATTTGACTTCTTGAGCACCTGGAAGCTGCAAGTTTTTCCCGATTCGGCTGAAGTTTTGCATGTGGTGTTCCGCTATAACTTCCAACAAGTGTGTCAACTAATCAAATCGGTTTATAACCTGATATAGCTCCCATATAAACCGATCTCCCGATTTGTCGTCCTGATCACCTGGAAGCCGCAATTTTTGTCCGATTTGGCTGAAATTTTGCATATAGTGTTCTGTTATGACTTTCAAAAACTGCGCTAAGTACGGTTTAAATCGGTTTATAACCTGATATAGCTCCCATATAAACCAATCACCCGATTTGACTTCTTGAGCCCTTACAAGCCGCAAGTTTTTGCCCAATTTGGCTGAAATTATGCATGTAGTGTTTTGGTATGACTTCCAAAAACTGTGCCAAGTACGGCTAAAATCAGTCTTTAACGTGATATTATTCCCAAGTAAACCGGTCCCTTGATCATCCTGGTTCGGTTTCTAGAAGCTTTAATTGTTGCTGGTTTGACAGAACTTCGGTTTATATATTCGGTTATATCAGGTTATGGATTGATTTAGACCCTACTTGGCACAGTTGTTGGAAGTCATACCAGAACACTTCATGCAAAACTTCAGCCAAAACGGATAAGAATTACGCCCTCTAGTCAAGACCCAAGATCGGTCGGAAGTCAAGACCCAAGATCGGTTTATACAGCAGCTATATCAAATTATAAACCAATTTGAACCATACTTGGCTGCACCCTCTAAAAGCTCAAGAAGTCAAGACCCAAGATCAGTTCATATGGCAGCTATATCAAAACATGAACCATTTACTATCCCAACAGTCCTACACTATTAAAAAGTATTTGTGCAAAATTTCAAGCGCCATGCTTTACAACTTCGAAAGTCAGCGTGCTTTCGACAGACAGACGGTGGGGCGGATGGATGGGCATGGCTAAATCGATATATAATGTCATGACGATCAAGAATATATATACTTTATGGGGTCTTAGACGCATATTTCAATTTTAGTCGGTAACTTTTTGTTTAACAGCATAAACATAATAGTATTGTAATAGTTCTTTTGTCTGCTGTTATATAATTTCGACCTAGGATTTGCAAAATGTAAAATTTTAAATCAGCAGAAGATGTTTGCTGTTTTAGCAAAAAATTACTGCTGTCCCATTTTCAGCAGACTTTCTATAGTTATAGCAATCAATTTTGTTGTTTTCACTAACAAATTCCTATGAGTGTAGTAGAGCAATAACAAAAATGCGAGCTAGCTCAGCCACATTTCGAAATGAATATCAATGCTACTTTACAGTAATATTTCATTTAACATGTTTTTTTTCTTTTAACATTTTTTTTAAATGCTAAAATATGGCTAAAGTAATCAAAACAATTTTCAGGCAAACACAAAATGTAGTATAATTTTTTTTCAGCTGACTTGTGTATTCATAACATCAGATTTTGTTAGTTGAAATAGTAGTAAGAAATGTTTGCTAATATGTTTGCGGCTTTCCCATTTTCAGCGGACAAAAACTGCTTTTTAGCAAACATATTTGCTGTTTTGTATAACAAATTTGGTTGTAAGTCTGACAACTGCAGAGCATGACACGTGAGGCGTATAGGTCACGAGTTGCCTTTGTTGCCCTTTCCAAAATGTTGGATTTGAAATTTAATTTCCTGTCCAGCAAAACAACCAGGTATTTTGAACTTTCTGCAAATGGAACATTCTCCCCTCCCAAGGTTAAAGGTGCCACTGTAATAATAAACTTTCTTACCCTCTTGACGTTGCTTTAACATTATCGAAATAACCTTCAACGTCAAGAAGTGCAATCACTATGAATTAGAGAGAACCTTCTTCGTAGCCGAGAGCACCTTCTTCGTAACCGACTAGGTAATGAAGAACTGTTTCAGTGCCTTTGCCGAGACAGACAACTTCCAAATCTTTGTTTGAATCGATGGTATGGTCCATATAATTTAATGTTTAAAGATTATTTCATGCAAGTTATGACCGCGACTGCGCCCCAAATGGTCAATCCGCTTAGTCCAATTTTGGCATACCCTTTTCAACATTTCGGCCGGTATTTCACATATAAATGCCTCAATGTTGTCTTCTAAAGCGTCAATTGAAGCGGGCTTGTATGTATGGACATGAGCTTTAACATAGCCCCACAAAAAATAGTCGAAAGGCGTTAAATTGCAAGATCTAGGCGGCCAATTAACCGATCCTGAATGTGTAATAAAATGTTCACCGAACTTGTCTCTCAATAAGTCCATTATTACGCGTCCTGTGTGGCATGTGGCACTGTCTTGTTGAAACCACATGTCATGCAAGCCAATCTCTTGCATTTTGGGCAAAAAAAGTTGGATAATATCTCACGGTAGCGCTCACTATTTATGCCACCATCCCATAAACCGCACTAAACTCTGACTTTTTCTGGATGCATTGGTAGCTCCTGTAATGCTTCTGGCTGATCTTCACTCCAAAATCGACAAATTAACGTACCCATTGAGCCAAGAATGAGCTTCGTCCAAAAAATAGAAGATGTGCGAGATGAACTTTCTTAACAGAGCACGTATTTTGATAATAAAATTCAATCATTTGCAAACATTGTTCGTTTGTAGACGATTCATGTAGACGATTTATACTAGCGTTGGCAAAAACATAATAGCTAAAACAAGTCAAAGTTCGGCCGGGCCGAATCTTATATACCCTCCACCATGGATCGCATTTATCGAGTTCTTTTCCTGACATCTCTTCTTAGGCAAAAAAGGACATAAGAAAAGATTTGCTCTGCTATTAGAGCGATATGAAGATATGGTCCAGTTTGGACCACAATTAAATTATATCTTGGAGACCTGTGTAAAATGTCAGCCAATTCGTATAAGAATTGCGCCCTTTGGGGGCTCAAGAAATAAAACAGAGAAATCAATTTATATGGGAGCTGTATCAGACTGTAGACCGATTCAGACCATAATAAACAAGTGTGTTGATGGTCATGAGAGGTCCGTCGTACAAAATTTCAGGCAAATTAGATAATAATTGCGACCTCTAGAGGCTCACGAAGTCTAGATCCCAGATCGGTTTATAAGGCAGCTATATCAGGTTATGAACCGATTTGAACCT
This sequence comes from Stomoxys calcitrans, assembly GCF_963082655.1. Taxonomy (NCBI): domain Eukaryota; kingdom Metazoa; phylum Arthropoda; class Insecta; order Diptera; family Muscidae; genus Stomoxys; species Stomoxys calcitrans. The sequence goes on along the minus strand of NC_081554.1, from coordinate 133,095,751 downwards.
TATTTGATACAGTTGTTGACCAGCACGACCACTTTTACACCTTTTTCTTCAAGAGATAATAACATATTGTTAATAACTATTTTCAAAGCAAAGGTGACAGAACACCTCCTTGAATTGTTCCTCTACTGACCCATCTTTTTAGATCCACAGAGCCCAAGCCTTCCGTAATGCATCTTTTAGTAAGTAAGTTATTAATAAACTTTCTTACGGTAGAGTTGATGCCTAGAAACTCCAACTCCTTTGTGATTGACGTTGGTTTTACATTATTGAAAGCACCTTCAATGTCAAGAAATGCTATCATTGTAATCGCCTTGACAGCGAAAGAACCCTCCATGTAGATTAGGTCGTGAAGGGCTGTTTCAGTGGACTTGCCTTTACTATATGTATGCTTCTACCGAGACAGGCAATCTCCATATATCTTTGCCCTAAGATATGACTCTATTAACCTCATGAGAGTCTTCAGCATAAAGGATGACGGACTGATAGCACAAAAATCTTTCGCCTTCGTTTGGTAAGGATTTCCTGCTTTCAGAATAAAAATGACCTTCGTGTCCCTCCATCCCACAGGTATATATGACATGCTGATACAAGCAGAGTATATCAAAAGCCAGGGACACAGCTTGTAAGTCAATTGGTGATACATCATCAAGGCCTGGCGACTTAAAGGTGTCGAAACTTCTTGTCGCCAAAATGGTTTCGGCTCAGATACAATTTCCCTAATAACCTCTGACGAATGCATACCAGTGACAACCTCCTCTGGCGCCACGTTGTCTGTTGGAGAATTTCACGAGAAATGTGTAGTTCTATTGATTCCTCATTATACATTTTCCATACATTCTCCGACTTTTGAATATACCCCACCGTAAACGTCCCGAGGGCAGAATCTTCCTTAGCCTAGAGGCCTCAGATGTATCCTCCACGGAGCTGCACAATTCTACTCAGGACCGTCCCAATCGTGTGGTGCTCTTGTGGCTTTCTCCCTGTTGAAGAGTTTCCTGTTGTCCTTCCTTAGACCAACCAGTCCTGGGGTATTTCATGGCGGTTGCTGTTTGCCCCTTGGCTTGGCACTAGGACATGTTGACACCAGCGAGTCATTCAGGGCCTTCGTGATCCGCTTGACCACTATGTCTATATCTTCCACTTCTTTTTCTGGTCTAAAATGGATAAACATGAAGAATTTGTTCCGAAATTTATCCCAATCCGGCTTTCTTCTACTAAGTGTTTAGACGAGGAACCACTGCAGTATTTTCTCCAAGGCTGAATATAATATAACGATGATCAGGGAAGCTGTGATCATCCAATATTTCCCAATCGCTTATTCTTGCGCTTATATCTTCCGATTCAAAGGTAATATCTAGGTCCTCCTGCCTGTTCCTGATAATAATGGTCGGTTTATCCCCTTTATTGCAAATCGTCAGATTGCTACTTATAATATATTTGATAAGCAGCTCACCAGTTTCGTTTTTATCCGAACTTCAACATTTAGGGTCTTGTTCCATACAGAAGCGGCACCACCCAGCAACTTAAGGTTTGAAGGCGGAATCTCTTAATCGTGTGCCATATATTGGGAAGCAAGCCAGTTATGAGACTTATTTATTTCAAGGCTGGCTTCTCCTAAATCTTCAGTGCTTATCGTTTGAAGAAGAAAAACATTTAGAATACTCTTTGCAAAAAAAATACAAGCTCTGTGTCTCCCATTCCCCGTAGCCTTGAGTAGTTTAAATCCCGGAATTCTTAGTCCACGAACCATTCCTCCACACACCCATGGTTCCTGGATAAGAACCACATCAAATCACCTTGCCATCAGGAGGACCTTTAGTGCTGCCGAAGCGGCTTTACAATGGTGGAGATTTATCTGTAGAAACCGGACCATAGTCAGTGTTAGGGAAGAAAGCTGTAAAACCACTCTTCTTCAGGACGCTGTGTGGACGATTCCTTCTTAGATGCTTCACTAGCTGCAAGTATCGAAGTACTTTTTCAGTTCTGTGCTTCCCCGATGGCGCACACCTTGAGCTTGGTCCAACCGGATGACCTACCCGCACAGGGCTTCTTGGGTCCCATTTCGATGCCATCCCCGATGGGGTCGATAGTTCCTCAGACAAGTGTTCAGCAACAACTGCTAAGTCGTCTCCTGATTCCCCAACCCCACCGCCTCTATAGACCTTCAGTTTCAACTTATTGAATCCGTAGGATACAACTCCTTCAGACTTGTTGAGATCTGCGACAGCCGGAGTTTAGTGCGAACGCTGCATGTCTCCGGTCACCACCATCCTCATCCAATCTACCAATCTTTCAGTCGGTGGTTGAAAGATTTGGATTACATTTCCTTAGTCTTCCAAGTATCGATTCAGAATTCAGGACCAGTGGCCAGATCTCATCAAACTTTTTTGGCGCACAACGATACATATCGATTGAGCGTCGTTGAGCCGCTCCACCATTCGTGGTTTCAGAAGCAGACGACATACTACTGTCTGATACCACCACCCCAGCTGTTGGGTCTTTGGAGTCCATTCTAAGCCTACTCTCGGGTTCTAGATCTGCCGCTCCAATGGAAACAAAATTCTTTCGGAGCAAAATAACAAAACGTCCGCTCCACTCAATGGTTCAAACAAGAATTTGATGAAACAATTTTATGAATTTGATGATTTTCATGTGATTTTCATGTGAAGCATTAAAAAAATCATGTTCATATAATATGAGCTTATGTGTTTTGAAATACCCAATTCCTTTCAACCCTTCTCAAAAATTGGCTTCATCGGTAGACATCCAAAATTTATCTCCTCGGCAATTTTCAACTTCAATAATAGCAGGGTCAAATTAAACAATTCCGTAACTAATCCAAAGAATGCACTCCCCCAAACTATCCAATTAACACTGCAAAACTATTTAAAATTTCAGCAACAACAAAAACTTTGTTGCGACCAAAAAATAATCATATAATGGTTAACCATCATCAAAAATACTATACGATAAATGTAGTGGAAAAATTCTGAAATGCTCCATTCCTATCTTGCTACATGTGTACGGATGAACTACATTAAGTTAAATTAAATTTGCCTCTGGCCTTCGACAATATTTTTTGCTATCTTCTTCCTTTTGTTCATGCCACTTAAATTCATAGACTTTTTCTACCTGGTGTCAGCCATTATAACAACCACAATAGGGTTGAGACGAACGGTGTATTACATTCAACATTTTTCGAAATTAGATTTACAAAAAAGATTATGGAATTAATGCAAAGCAAAAATGAAACTTTTACTCGGAATATTCAAATTTGCAGGAACTCCGACAGCATTATGACTCGAAGCGAAACATTATCAGTTGATGGTCATCTAAGGACATTGTCTTTGGCTTTGCTATTGTGGCGACCAAGTGTTGTAGTCTTGTACCTTTAAACCCACAAAATTTAAACAAATGCAAATGGACGATATGGAAATCTTGACTTGATGATAGAAGCACAGAAAAATTTCAAATTAGGGTTGAAATATTAAATTAAACTTTTGAATATTAAATATTGTAATAACCACAGACATTTTAGAGCAGAAAAAAACTATGAAATTTCATTAGAGAAAGAAGTTTTAGCAATGCATACATAAGAAAGCAGTAACATTTTAAGTGTTAATTCAATTTTGTTTGTAGTGATAATGCTGTGGCTACAGGAAAATCTTGTCTTGCTAAATAAATATCAATACCCTCCCCCATTTACCCCAATTTTCAAAAACGTCAGGTCTCGAAGATGCGTGCACCGATTTAAGCGAAATTTTGTATGCCAGTGTATGATGCCCCAAAAAAACGAAATTGGTATAAAATTTTTGGGTCAAATAACCATTCCAAAACCCACCTGGGCTTTAGTGGGTTTTGGGACTATATGGGTATCAAATAAAAGGTATTTAAAAGAGTACGAATTTGGTATGCAAACTTCACCAAAAGCATTTGGCGGGTCCCCCACCCCCAAAAAGCCCCCTCATCGCATTGAGCAATATGGGTATCAAATGAAAGGTATTTAAAAGTAGAGCACAAATCTGAAAAAAAATGTATTCCTTTATACCTGAGGAGCCTCCCCACCCCTCTAGAAGTCGCAATTATTATCCGATTTGTCTGAAATTTTGTACAACGGATACTCTCATGACCATCAACGTACGTGTTAATTATGGTCTGAATAGGTCTATAGCCAAAGGGCGCAATTCTCATTTGAAATTGCTGCAATTTTAAACAGGTCTCCAACATATAATTTTATTATGGTCAGAATTGGACCATAACTTGATATCGATCTAATATCAGAGCAAATCTTTTATTTTATCCTTTTTTGCCTAAGAAGAAATGCTGGAAAAAGAACTCAACAAATGCGTTCCATGGTGGAGGGTATATAAGATTCGGCCCGGCCGACAACATTCAGTGCGTATAAATAAGTAGAACGCAGTTTCTGTTATAAGTGAGTATTGTAATTTTTCAAGGACATTAAGTATAAGCGAGTAAAGAGAAAAAGAGAGTAACACCCTTATTTCCTTAAGGTTGCTCAAACAGGTTTAAATAGACAAAAAGTACTTATTGTCCGTTATCAATGAAAAGGGTGGCTGAAGTTAAAACAGCGTTTTTATACCCACCAGCAATGTAAGGCGTTTAATAATTTTTTCATTCCGTTTGCAATACATCGAAACATCCATTTCCGAACCTACAAAGTACATATGTATATTCTTGATCGTCGTAAAATTTAAGACGACTTAACGATGTCCATGTATCTCTCCGTCTCACGCTATAGCTTTTAAAATAAAGACATAGAGCAGAAATTTTCCAACGATACATATACCGAACTCGCGATTTCCTTTCCTAAGCTCACATAAAAGGCGTATTTTTAATGTGATTTTGTTGAAATATGGAAAATTAAGTTAAAGCTGCCATATAGAGTGACCTCCCGATTTGAGATATTGAGTCAATAAAATGTGCATTGATAAACTGATTTCGTAAAAATTTAGATTATTGAGTTTTATTACACTCCTTGACATCCGTGTTGAGTATAGTACAGATCGGATAAAATTCGTATATAACTGTCATATTGACTGATCTCCTGATTTGACTTCTTGAGCTTCTGGAAGCTCCAATCGTTATCCGATTTGGCCGAAAATTTGCACAGAGTGTGTCGTTATGACTTCCAATCAGCTTGGCAAGTACCAAATAAGTCTATAACACGATATAGTGCCCATATAAACGAATCGCACGATTTGACGTGAGGCCTGCATAGAAAAAATTAAAAATTAGGTTCAATTAAGAAAGTTGTAGATTCAATAGAAAATTTTGCTGAAATCGGTCCTATAAACGAATTTATATCATAAAAATAAATTCTAATTGATATTTTTTGAATGAATGAATTCATTGAATTAGGTTGTCCATAATACTTGAAAAATATTGCTTAAAAATATGTATATTTCTATTATTTAATGATCCCAGGCATCGAAAATAGAAGAAATATTGTCGTTTCCATTATGTAAAGAGTACTATAGTACCAAGTTAATTTACGTACATTTTGAAAATGAATCGTAATAAATACCAATCTTCGCATTTTGCGTACAATACCACGAAATCTGGCGCCCGTTTCCAAGTCAATATAATCGAATAATCGTATTTATAAAAATCAATTTGTGTTTGTTTGTAGGTTTGTTTGTTCCTTTGTTTGTTTGTATGTTTGTGTGTTCCTTATAGACTTAGAAACGGCTGAACCGATTTTCTTGAAATTTTCACAGATGGTGCATAATGACCCCGTGGTGAAAATAGGGTACTACATTTTTTGATATCTGAAGGGGGGCGGACCCTCCCCCTTACCCTAATTTTAAGAAACGCCAGATCTCGGAGATGGGTGGTGCGATTTAAGCGAAATTTTGTGTGATCTCATATAGTACCCTAAAAATAAAAATTTGGTATCCAAATTTCGAATAGGGTACCTAGGGGGCTGCCCCACCCTAAAACCTACCAAACATATATTTAGACCAATCACGACAATATGGGATTCAAATGAAAGGTATTTAGAATGAGAAAACGTATCTGATATCCAATTGTCGGACCAAGTGCTAGAAGGGCCACCCCAAGCCCAAAAACACCCCTAAATCGGACATATTTACCGACGATGGTAATATGGGACTCAAATGAAAGGTATTTGAATGTAGAATACGAATCTGATATCCAAATATGGGACCAAGTGTTTGGGGGCCGCCTCTCACCAAGAACATCCCCTAAAGGGGACAATTTTACGACCATAGCAATATGTGGCTGAAATGAAAGGTCTTTGGGAGTAAAGCACGAATCTGATAGCAAAATTCGGTAAAAGTGTCTATGGGCCACGCCATCCCCACAACACCACCCAAATAGTAAGACAATTTGGGTCTTAAAGAAAGTGGAACTAAATATTCTTAGTTTTTAGGGCCAATACCCCAAACCGGACATATTTTCTGACTTTTCCAATAAGGAGTTTAAATGAGATTAGAAAACGATTTTGATATCCAATTTTGAGGGCAATGGCGATATGGGTTTCAAATAAATGATATATAGATATATGAGAATAGAGCACGTTACTGATATGTTTTCCGGGCTTAGTGTTTGGGGACCACCCCAATCCCCAAAACACCCCTAAATCGGGCATATTTACCGACCATATCAATGTGGAGCTTAAATGATAGGTATTGGAGGGTAGAGCAAGAATTGATACCCATTTTCGGGACCAGTTTCTGGGGGTCTACCCCTTTCCCAAAATACCCCACAAACAGCAATTTTTTACTGACCAACGCAATATGGGGCTCAAATAAAGGTATTTGGGAGTAGAATACGAATTTGATATTCAAATGTAGGACCATGTATTTTGGGCATCACCCCTTTCCCAAAACATCCCCAAAGGGAAACATTTTTCGACCATACCAATATGTGGCTCAAATGAAAGGTATTTGAGATTAGAAAACGAATTTGATAAACTATTTTGGGAATATGTGTTTGTGGGACGCGTTATCCTGTAAACTCGTCTCAAGCCAATGGCAATATGGAGTTTAAATAAATGGTATTTGAAAGAAGAGCACGATGCTGATAATTTTTCAGGGCCAAGTATCTCCCCCGAAAATACCACTAAATCAGACATCATGAGAATATCGGGCTGAAATGAAGTATTTGAAAATAGAGTACACCTTACATTCAAACTTAAATTCGTAGGCCAATAAAGACCATATAGAATTCAGATAAAAGCATGGTATTTCACTAAAAGATCTTTAATTGTCAAAAATGAACATTCCAATGAGACTTTTGTTCCATATAAAGTAAAAGAAGGCGCAGCGGAGCGTGCCCGGGTCAGCTAGTAAACTGTTAAAATAATATAATATTAATTTCAACAATGTCCAATTTTGTTGCTCATGAAATTTTTACATTCTTTTTGTTCATTAAAATTTTTACCGCTTTTCACTATTTTAGCGTAGCAATAATTATTTATTTACTCTGAATTTTTGAATTTATAATTTAATAAATCGTATTGTAAGGAGAGATATACCACACACACTTAATACATTTTTTGATATATTTTTATACCCACCACCATAGGATGGGGGTATACTAATCAAGTCATTCCGTTTGTAACACCTCGAAATATTGCTCTAGAACCCCATAAAGTATATAAATTCTTGATCGTCTCAACATTCTGAGTTGAACTAGCCATGTCCGTCCGTCTATTGAAACCACGATAGCGGTCAGACGCGTGAATCTAGCCGATTGAAATTTTGCACAAGTACTTAATATCGATGTAGGTTGTTGGCGATTGTAAATGGGCTATATCGTCAGATATGGATATAGCTCCCATATAAACCTATCTCCCGATTTGACTTCTGGAGCCCCTGGAAGCCGCAGTTTTTGTTCGATTAGGCTGAAGTTTTGCACATAGTATTCTGTTATAACTCTCAAAAACTGTTCCAAGTACGGTCCAAATCGGTCTATAACCAGGTATAGCTCCCATATTTTAGCAGAATCCATGGTGGTGGGTTCCAAGATTCGGCCCGGCCGAACTTAGCACGCTTTTACTTGTTATACCCTCATTTCCAACAACTACGTATCATTTCCAACAACTACGCTAAGTATGGTTTACATAGGTTCATGTTTTGAAATAGCTGCCATATAAACCGATCTTGGGTCTTGATTTCTTGAGCCTCTAGAGGGAGTAATTCTCGTCCGATTTAACTGAAATTTTGCACGTAGTGTTTTGGTATCACTCTTAATAACTGTGTTAAGTATGATTCAAATCGGTTCATAATCTTACATAACTGTCATATAAACCGATCTTTTATGTTTAATTCTTGAGCCAATAGAGCGCGCAATTCCCATCTGATTTGGCTGAAATTTTGCACGAGGTGTTTTGTTATGACTTCCAATCTTCCAATAACTGTGCTAAGTATGGCGTAAATCGGTATAGAACCTGATATAGCTGCCGTACACTCGATCTGGTAACTTGACTTCTTGAACCTCAAGAGGGCGCAATTTTCATCCGATTTGGCTGAAATTTTGTACAACAGCTTCTCTCATGACCTTCAATATACGTGTCTAATATAGTCTGAATCGATCAATAGCTTGATACAGCTCCCATATAAACCGATCTCCCGATTTTGCTTCTTGAGGTCCGAATCGGATTATAACTTTATAAAGCTCCAATAGCATAACAGTTCTTATTCAATATTCTATGTTTGTCTAAAATGAGATACCGCGAATAGAACTCGACAAATGCGATCAATGGTGGAGGGTATATAAGATTCGGCCCGGCCTAACTTAGCACGCTCTTACTTGTTTTTACTAGTTTTTTTTCGATTCTATCCCATTGGGTGTCGTTTTGTCCCTATTATTTTTAAAATTTTTCATTGTAAAGTGAAACCGAGTCGTTCTCACAAAACCGCTCGCCCACTGTGATTGACTCATTTTTTCGTAACCGATTGGCCAGGTTACGACTTTTTACGATCTTTTAAATTAGCAGTCCACCAACCAACTTAAATGGCAATAAATGCCATTAGAAGTCATCATCATAAAATATGTATGTTTGAGAACATTTTCAGTGTCTCCTGTGTCATTTGCCTTCCGCTCCCCCAAAAATGGAAAACATTAACAAAAATACTTTTTGTTCATTTTTTTGCTATAACTTTCGTCTCGGAAAACAGTCGGTGTTTTTGGTCAATTTGTACATACTTTTATTACCTGATTTAAATAATTAACATGACAACAGACTGCTGCTGTTGGTGCGAGTGCTGCTGCTGCTACTGTCGAAGCCGCTGACAATTTAGTTGATGTAAACGCGTATTTAGCATCGGCAAGTCTCATTCCATACACAAGGAATAACATAAACGCACATTTTCATAAAAATTACCTTATGGTGGTTGCGAATGTTCGCGGGCTTCATAAAAATTCAAATTGACGTCAATTGTTGCGGCCACGAAGCACACGATGGCAGGAGACCCATCGAGTGAGAGAGATGACAGTTGACCGCGTAATAATGCCCATTGCCTACGCAGCCTACGTTATTAAAATAGCGGCTGCTTCAATAATGAAATCTGTAAAAAAAATTTTTTTTTTCTGAAACATAAAAAAAGAGCTCCAAACAGATTTTTATTAACATAACCATATTAAACGACAATACACAGCTGTCAAGGTGTGAGTAAATGTATATGCGTACAGCTAAGTTTTATTACATACAAAGTCATATTTTCTTCGAACTTTTCTTCATTTTGTTTATGCATATTAATGCAGCAAATAAAAGTGTAATAAATGTTTAAGTCCACGTTTTTGCCCAACGATAAAAAATAATGACTGCCAATGTAGTTACGGCTTTCTTAGGCTATTTTCGCGGAAAATTTGTTTTCTGCCTACAATAGATGAAGCGAAAAATAAAATTAAAATAAATAAAAGCGAGATTAATTCTGCCGGACCGATATGCACCGCACTTGTCATGGCCGTTGGAAGTCATAGAAAAATGTCACATCCAAAATTTCAGGCAAATCGAGCAATTATTGCGCCCTCCAGAGGGAGATCGGTTTATATGACAGCTATATCAGGTTTTGAACCGATTTAGACCATTCTTGCCACAGTTGTTGAAAATCATACCAAAACGACACGTGCCGAATCGGACAAGAATTGCGACATCTGGAAACTCAAGAAGTTAAATCGGGAGACGAGGTTCTTTGACAGCTACATTAGGTTATGCACTGATTTAGACCATACTTGACACAGTTGTTGGAAGTGGTACCAAAGCGACATGTCAAATATCAGCCAAATCGGATAAGAATTTTGCCCTCAACACGCAAAATATAAAACGTTTGAAATATCTTTGCTACAAACAAATCAGTTTTATGGGGGAAGTACTGATTTTTAAGCAACTGTGCAACGTTCGCCTCCACCGATGGACGTTATTCGTGAATTTGCCACATTTTGAAGCTAAGGTCTCCTCGGATATGTTACAACTTTTATGAACTTCGTCTGTGGTAAAGGATGACCCTTTTACGCAAAAATTTAAAACTTTAGGCCATAAATGCTTCGTTTACAGCAAAAGAGGATTGATTACACGAACCGATGATTCTTTTGGCTAGTTTACATCTTGCATCTCTTCCATTTGGCAGGTTGTGTAGCAAAAAAGACTCATTTTTGGTTTTTTGTTTATTGGTTGATGTATAGCCTGCGGGCAGTCGTGATCGTGTAAGGATGTAAACTCGGAAAGCGACAGCGACAGTGTCAATGAAATAATCATCGCGGCCAAATCGAGAGATGAGGACAGCGAGATGATGGCAGCAGTGAACGAGGACTTTGCTAAGCCCTCGTTCAGACGGAAAAAGCAATCCGGCGCACGACGAAAGAGTATGAGGAGTTTGCAAAGCAAACCGGCGAAAGTGCAGAATGCAGGGAGGGATACAACTGACATTCCAGGTACTTCTACGGAAGATGGAAAGAGTATCAGATCTCCTAAAGAGCATAATACCGCTAAAACGCTGAAAAAGGAAAAGCGCTCAACTCTTTTAAGTACCCAGGGAAAGCCAACTATGCCCTCCCTCAATGGAGGGGGACGGAAAGTAAAACAGACAGGAAATGAGATACTCATAGGATGCGATGCGAACTCTCACCACATTTCGTGGGGTAGTGCCAACATTAATAAGTGGGACCAAGCCCTAACAACCGCTACATATGTTAATTGTGTTAGAGAGGAGTTTTAGATGTGACGATACGTTCTGAAAATGTAATCGATGAGGTTCATGATTGGAGAGTCTCTATGGAGCACGCCTTCTCTGACGATCGCTACATTAGGTTTAGGATATCACTGCCAGCGTCGAATACAGTTGAAAATCAACTGGACAAAATTCGCAGGAATAATCAGAAGAAGACTTGGATAAGATAAGTTAGATTGTCCAAGCATAGAAGACATTGACGACAATGTCAACAGGATTGCTACGGCAAAAGTGGGGTCTTTCGAAGTTATCCTCTTTGAGAAAGGACATCAACCCAAAAAATCCATTTTCCACAGGGTACCTGGCTCCTCATATGGCCACTGTTTTCACAGCGTGCCTAGCACTTACATATACTCCCTAAGACTTGCAGGAGGCAAGGATGTTATTTATACTCTAGCACGGCAAGGCAAGTGCGGACCGACACACTGATCAAAACCTTGATGATACCTCCATGATACAAATATAAGAAGGAAAGTGGCAACGTTGTAATACTTTTAAGGGGTTGGGATCCGAATCAACTATATAGAAGTGCCGAAAAGGTCTAAGTCTAGGGTCTAGGAACGACTGGGCTAGACCTAGGGTCTCAATGTTAACACAAAGAAGACTGAAATCTGCCTGTTCTCGAGGAAGACGAGGGTAGACAAATTTGGCGTGCCACATTTTCTTAACAAATACTAAAATACTTACGATTGATCTTGAACAGTAAACTGAACTGGAAATGTAAAAGTGGACAAAGTACCGAGAATTCTCTCAGATGTTGGACACTATTAAGGCGAACCGTATGCTCGAAATAGGGCCTGAATCTGAAGGTAGTCCACTGGCTCTACAACTAGACCAATACATATTTACGCCTCAGTAGTGTAGTGCGATCTTTGGAAACCTAGGAGGAATGGAAAAGGCTTCGGATCGGATACCCGAGACAATATTTAAGGTCGAATGCGAGGCACTGCTGCCAGCGGTACAGTCTTGGATTGACGGAGCTCTGGAAGTTCATGCTACACGGATTGATCAAACATAATAAGGTCGTGCAGGCGGAGATCCGGGCGATTACGGTGTTAAGTTGCGAGTGTGATCATGTTTACGGACATTAAACTGGCCATCTGGGTAAAAACAATCAGGATGTATTGAGACGTTGCAGCATTTCCTATGTCATCGCCCGGCTTTTGCGGCTAACGGACGCCGGCACTTAGGTCGGACACAATACCAGACTTCAACCGCCATTACGTTCGCAACACCTAATAATATTCAATTATAAGTTTTCTTGTTCCCGTCTATATCGGACTTTATATTTATATACACCTATCTTCCGTTTTACTGTCACAAGCTTATAAAATGTTCCTCTTTTTAACCCGCTACACTTATTTTAAAGATTCGAACCAAAGGTTAGCAAACTTAATTTAAAGATGATCAATTTTCCAACTTTTTAAGGACACATTCCCTTTGGTGACAAATATTTCATTCATATTAAAGATTTTTTTATTTTAAATGGTAGGTTAATAAAGAGAAAAATCTAAAAACGTCAATATATCGTTGAAAGATAAGAAATTGACCTCGGAACCAGCGAACCGTAGTTAATGACGCAAAAAGCCTTGCAAATAGAAGCGTCTTTAATGCTAAATTTCTTAAGGTTAATAAGATGGGTTAAAAAAGTTTTTTTTTTTTTTAATAAATAATAATCGGACAGTCATCTATGAAGTAAAATATGAATAAATCAGAGATCAAAGTTTGAACCGGATGGTAATGTACGCAAGTAAAAAGGAAATTAAATTTAATGATAGCGTCTTTATTTTAAAGTTTTTGTTCTTTGGCTCGTTTCATTGCTGATATCCTATGAATAAAGAAAAATCTAAAATTAAGCGTCAACTTTTTCAGTGTTCAGTGTTCCATAGTCATTTCGTTTGTAACACCGTGAAATATATATCTGCTACCAGCGTTAGCATTGTGGCCCAATAGGGTAATTTTGAGAATTTGTTGAAACCTTTAACCGTTTTGTGACCCTATCAATCAATACCCTTGTTTGGCTCTTTTTATACCCACCACCATAGAATGAGTGAATACGAATCTAGTCATTCCGTTAGTAATAGGTCAAAACATTGATCTGCGACCCTATAAAATATATATATTCTTGATGGTCTTGACATGCTAAGTCGATTTTGCCAAATTCTTTTGTGGAAACTAGACCCAAAAAAATAATGCATTTGGCATAAAGAAAATTTAGTTTGTTTCACTGTCATGCGTCTTCACTTTGGTCTATAATTTAACCATGAATCGTCTTACAAACGAACAACGCTTGCAAATGATTGAATTTTATTATCAAAATGCATGCACTGTTAGAAAGTTCGCTTCTAGCATTTTATGGTCAGTTTAATCGACCCACTGAATACATTATAGGACATAAAACCATCTACACGAATACGTAGAGTGCGAACTGAAGAAAATATCGGCCGGAATAGGCCATCAATTATCGATTCGTCGCCGTTCGCAGCAATTGGGATTCTGTTACTCAACAACTGTGCTAAGTATGGTTAGATCGGTTCATAACCTGATACAGCCGCCATATAAACAGACCTCCCGACTAGACTTCTTGAGCTTCTAGAGGGCACAATTCTTATCCAATTTAGTTGAAACTTTGCATATGTCGTAAGGTATGACTTCTCAAAGCAACTAATAGGATAGGTAAGGTTTAAGTAGCAGTCTGCCATCAGACTCACTTGTATGTTTTCGTCCATTGTGGTACCACAGGAACCGTTGAACCATCCAGATCACTTTAAAACGCCCAACAACTATCCGCTAAATCAGACAGGTTCACACACACAGAAGGTGTTCTACAGTCTCTTCTTCCTCGATTTCCCCACAACTTCTGCAAAAGTCGTTACTGGCAACCTTCAGTCTGTCATGGACACCATGATGGACACTATGACTGAGTCTGTTCTAGTCAATGACAGCAAAGCGGTAGGCCTCTTCAAGTCTAGATGAAGCCACAAAGTTTTGGAATCCTCAGAGCCCCCTCTTTGTGACCACCTATCATTCGTTTCCCTTCGGGCTTGATGTGAACTACCTTACAGATTCGCAAGCTTGTCCGCTTTACATTTCCCTGGGATGGCCCGGCACCTAAAACAAGTGAATTTTGAACTGTTCAGCCATCTCGTTGAGAGATCTGCGACAGTCGAGGGCGGTTTTTTGTTCAGAAATACGTTCTCCAGGGATTTAATGGTTGCCTGGCTGTCTGAGAAGATATTTATGCTTTAACCTCACGGCAGTGGTCGCAGCAATTTGTCTAGCCACAATGTCCACAGGCATTAGATGTAGCATTAAGATCAGTGCATCAGATGGTGTCGTCCTCAGTGCGGCTGTGATGCACAAACAAACCATCCTTTGGATCCGTTTGAGTATTGAACAATAGGTAGGCTTTTCAAGCGCCGTCCAGCAAACCACAGCACTATATAACATTATAGGTCTGACAACTGCAATATATACCCAATGCATGACACTCGGTCTAAACCCTCAACTTTTGCCAATGACTCTCTTGCAGGTGTATAGGACATTAGTTGCCTTTTCCAAAATGTTAGATTTGAAGTTCAATTTCCTGTACATCAAAACTCCCAAATTTTTTGTGCTTTCTATAACTTGTAGCTCCTGCTGAAAAGAACTACATCTGTCTTTTACACCTAGACCACTAGATCAGTTCGCTGTTGCACGTAAAGCTTCCTGAAGTATATCTCTTAGAGTGCTGACCCATCTCTTTAGATGCACGACTCCCATGCTTGCCGTAATGCATTATAAGTTATTAATAAACTTTCTTACGGTAGAGTTGATGCCTAGAAACTTCAACTCCTTCATGATTGACGTTGGTTTTACATTATTAAAAGCACCTTCAATGTCAAGAAATACTTCCATTGGATATTTCTTGACAGCGAGAGAAACCTCTATGAAGCCGACTAGGTCGGGCAAGGCTGGAGATGGAGATTTATTTGCAGAACCGGGCCATAGTCAGGATATAGAACTTCAGCCACTGTTGCGTTAGCCTCGTCTTCTGATTCCACCTGCCCCTTCTGTTTTGATCGTGTCAGATGGATTTTCAGTCTCCTGCAATCCGTCAGACTTTAGCGATGTGGTCGATAGTTCTTCAGGCTGGTGATCAGCAACAACTGCTGAGTCGTCTTCTGATTCCCCAAACCCACCGCTTCTATGGACCTTCAGTTTCAACTTGCTAAATACGTAGGATACAACCCCTTCAGACTTGTTGACTTTTGCGAGACAGACGGAGTTTATTAGGAATACTGCGTGACTCCGATCACCAACAGCCTTATCCAATCTATCAATCTTCCAGTCGGTGGTTGAAATATTGGCATTACATTCCCTTACCTAGCCTAGCTTAACGCGTTCAACTGCTATCGTAATTTCGACAGGCGGACGGACATACATGGCTTGTTCGATTCAGAATGTCGAGACGATCAAGAATATATATTCCTTATGGGGTCCTATATCACTTTTTCGAAGTGTTACAAATGGGATGACTAGATTGGGTATACTAATCCATCCTATGGTGGTGGGTTTAAAAATCCAATTGTATTTTCGGAGCAATTCTTTCGACCATCGACAAAAGCTTTTTTTGAGCGATTAACAGTTTGACGGTCAAATGTTCATGCAATATTAAATGTATGCTGGTTCCACTTATGCCTACGGTTGTCTCAATCTAACGATAGGTCACATTACGATCTTGCAATATCAGTTGGCGCACAGCATCAATGGTTTTTGGAACAACAACTGATTTTGGACAACCTTCACGAAAATTGTCTTAGAGTGAACTACGACCTCGGCTGAATTCACCATACCATCGATAAACACTGGTCCTTGATGGAGCTTCATCGCCAAAAATTGAATGAAGTTCATCGATGCACTGTTGTTAAGTTAATGCACGTCGAATGTTGTAAAAAATAATCGCACAAAAGTGTTCACGATTTAATTCCAGTTTTTGGGTGAGATGAATCTTTTAAGTTACTGTAAACAACAGAAATAGCGCTCTTATACCAAAACGTTCTGAGTACGTATAACCTCAAAAATGTCAAGCTTTACGATACAGCTCTCAGTTGGCAGATTGCAACACAAGGGTTGTTGAACCTCGAAATATAAAAAGCAACCCTCGAATTGATGAATAAATAAATTCTTTTTGAAAAATTTCAAATAACGGTTATTTTTGGATCAGACCGATCTAGACCAAACCGGGCAATGATGTCGACGGCAGCCATACAACTCAAAATTTCAAATTTATTCAATGTTGGGTAAAATCCGTCTTTAATGAGGCCATAATAGATAGATCTTCTTCTGGAAGTCGACTAAGCGCCCGTCAGAATAAATTATTTTAATTGAATTTTTCGTTATAAAAGAACAGCAAATTTAGCTGAAAATTAAAACAAAACTTCATTCTTATTAAAAATCTAATACAAATTCAATAAAATTCCTATAGGATTTTTAGAACAATTTACCAATACTCATCTGGAAAATGTTACATTGCATAAGATTTTGTGTTCCACTGTTAGATCACCTAATAATGACAAGTTCGTTTAGGTTAGGTTAAGTTTAAGTGGTAGTCTTCAACCAGAGTCACTTAGATATTTTAGTCCATTGTGATACTATAGGTAGGGGAGAAGGAAGATGCCTTCGAGTTGGGCCGGTATTCGCGGCTAACAGTTACCGGCACTAGGTGGGGACACAATACCAGACATGAACCAACTTAGGGGTGTGGCATGGAAAACAATTCAGGATTTTGTAAGTAGGGCGGAATTCCTTACTTAGATTTTCTTTTTCGATATTATTTTTTAGTGTTTAGAGCGCACAACAAGCCGATTACTGGCTAAGGTGTATGCCCATAGTGGACACCCTCTTTTCAGCCTAACCTCACCTAACCTACCTTTGACCCATCCAACGAAAATCAATTAACTTGCAAATGTTTACATCAGCTAGTTCAGACAAGTCCTTAAAGAAATAAGAACTTAAAATGGAACTCTTTCCGTCTGCCAGTGAAGGACACACACACACAGCAGAAGGTCTCCTATGAATAATTAGAGGCAATCGGCATTTACATTTGAATTAGCAACTATTATTTTATGTACCAAACATACATTGTTAACGTCAGCAACTTAACTAAGTTACGCAACTTACTAAGTTACGTTTCTTCCTCAAACGGCAGGTATACCGAAGTTTTCGTTTTTACCAATCTTTTAACAAGCATGCGTTCTGTGAAGACAAAGATAAAATCTACATTCGTCGATGAATACTTTCTTTAACTTTGCAGTGGAACGCAATTAGTAATCCCCTTTGCGTGCTTTTGAACCAAGTCCATATTTTTAATTGTCTTTAAACTATTTACTTTTTTCAAGTTCGCCAATGCGAGTCCAAGTCACCGTACCATTGTACGTCCATTTAAGTACTTAAGAAGATAAGACCTAGTTTTCTTCTTAATCAAGGACATTATTTTCATATCTTGATATCTTTTTTTAAAATGTTTATTTTAGTTGATGTGATTTTGACAGTTTTAGCATAAGTTTTTCTTTCATCATATGTATATCGGCTATAAGATAACAGTGGTAATTTTTTTCCAACAGGGATATAAAGTATAATATCCGTAATGATTTACAATACTACAAATTTGGTTTCATTTTATTTGGAAAAGGTTTCATTTTAAATAGAAAAAGTTACATAAAAGTTGGAAAATGTTTTATATTATTTAAAAAAGGTTTAATTTCGTATGGAAAAGTTGTCATTTAAATTGGAAAAATGTTCATTTAATTTCGAAAAAGGTGTCACTTTTTTGGAAGTAGTTTAATTTAAAGTGTAAATGCAATATATTGTACAATATTAAAATGGTTCTTTTTCCAAACTGTAAGTAACAGAACATGTAGCTCGCTAAGAGTTGGTCAATTCCTTTGGCTATATGGAAAGCCGTTTATCCCTTCTTTTTTAAGACATAATATTCTAGCAACTCAATTACCTCTCTGGTATGATAAAACCTATTGCTATTATCTCTTTGTAATAATTGCCCACATTATGCCCACATAATCATTTTCATATTCAATATACCGAAGTTTCACATTATTCAATGGAACGACTTCTATATCGACATGATATGATACTTCGCACGTAATTTACAGGTAATATATTTGCCGTAGGATGTATTTCACCTGATAAAACTTTTTGTATCTAATCGATAACATTGTGTTTCAATTTCTGTCATCAACAATTGCTTGTCCAATCTATGACAATAACAAATATTTTCTATCTTAAATATGGACATCATTGATCCACCCAGTAAAATATTACTCCCTCTTTCTCAGCCTTAACATGATTCCCCCTAAGGTGACCTATTATAAAATATTTTTCTCTTTTATCGTTTTTACCATGCACCAATTAGTTCAAGAACCATGTTTTTCAGTTTTTGCTACTGATTCAATTGATCCTTTAGATTGCATTCGCAATTCCTGAGTTTTACATTGGGAATACAATAAACATTTCCTTATTAATACACTTAACATTTCTAACTGCCCCGGTACTAGAGGCTACTATTATTGTAAATTTCAAATCCTTATTGTGTGTGCTTGTCGATAAGGGTGTAACAGAGTAGGAGAATCAAGAAGTACGTCTAAGGATATTTGCTTTTTTGCTTCTTCATCTTTGCCTTTGCTTTAGTTTCCTTTCATTCCTCAGGCATTAAGTGGCCTTTTGGAAGTTTGAACTTTATGGCGAGTATATGCACTAAGTTTGGATGGATGCACGTTTCCGGGTATCTGTGTTTGTGTGTCCTGGTTAGGTTGTTTGCTGCAACTCCTTTTGTGCCTCGGTAGCAACGGCCATTGTGTGTGTCAGCACAAGATGAAAATGCTTCAAAGTTTATGTATTGTTAAACTGAATCAAGTAGATTTTTAAGGAAATAAAATTCAGATAAAAATCATGAAAATTTCGAAATTGCAAAAAAGGGAAGAAACCGAACATACAATGAACCAGCTAGCCCGCCAACCAAACAACACTTTTCCAGCCATTTCTGGTGATACAAAAGATAACCCCTTAAGATGTTGCTTAAGTATCTATTCTTAAAATGTGAAATAACTTGCACACTGTTTCAATCGAATAATTTTACCAACTTCATCGAATCAAAAAGTTCAGCTCATATCAATTTTAACTCAATGGTAAGGCACACTTGCCGAATGAAGTTTAGTGGGGGAACTGGTAAATCTTGTGGAGAATCGAAATCGCTTAGCTTTAAAAAAATTTTTTGTTCTCTGCCGAAAGGACATCCAGATCCCGCATTTATTAATTTCCTAAGTGTTTTTCTTATTTGTTTCAAAATCGTATCATAAACGTATCACATTGTATCCAATATTATAAAAGACTCAGAAGTGTCTTGTATAGTGTAATCTTCGTCTGTCGAGAGATGGCCTTGTTTCTTTGTTTGCCAGTTCTATTCTTCGCTTTATTTCAAAACTGGTGACATTCGTTTCGGTTAGGGCGGTCCCGGGGTAAATAAAGTTGATGACTATCTCAAAGTTGTGGTTGCCAATGTTCTCCACTTTCTTTATCTCATCGGCTGTACAGGGCGTTTTGGGAGTTGATACCATCCATTTCGTTTTATCTCCATTTACTGCCATTATCCATTTCACTGATTCCCTTTCGATTCTTTCATAGGCTGCAGTTACTACATTCGATGACCGACCTATAATATCGATGTCGTCGGCATAGGCGAGTAGCATGTCTTCTCTTGGGATTAGTGTGCTATATATATATCCATAATACATCTGCATTTCGTATAATCTCCTCCAGCAGGATATTAAAGAGATCACACGATAGGCTGTCTCCTTGTCTGAAACCTCGTTTGATACTAAGTGGTTCGGAGAGATTCCTTCTTATTCTTACTGAGGAATGTTTATCAGCAAGTGTCATCCTGCAGAGTCTTATTATTTTTGTAGGATACCAAACTCAGATATGACTTGAAATACCTTTGAACGTATAGTGGTATCGGAAACGACTTTGCTAACTAAGAGATAGTAGGTGTTGATTTGTCCTACTCGGGTCTTTTCCAGGATTTGGCGCAGTGTGAATATCTGGTAGGGTGGATTTACCAGGTCTAAAGCCGCATTGATAGGGTCCAATTTTCTCATTGACTTTAGGTTTTAATCTTACACACAGAAAGCTCGAGAGTATCTTGTATGGAAAGGGGAGGAGACTTTTTCCTCTGTAGTTGGCACATTCCGTCTTGTCTCCTTTCTTGTGTACAAGATAGTATGCTATTCTTCCAATCATAGGGTATGCGTTCTTCTAGACAGATTTATGCATTTGCCCTATCAGCGTGTCGCCTCCGATCTTAAATAGTTAAGCGGGTAACCCGTCTGCTCCTTCTGAATTGTCGTTTTTCAGTCGGAACACTGCTTGAGGTAAACATTCTATACCATCATCAGGCATTGGTTCTGCGGTATCCTCTTCGCCGCCATCGTCGGACACTAGCTGTTGGCTAAAATGTTCTTTCCATAGCCTTAGCACGCTATCTGTGTCAGTTACCAGACACACCTTCTCTTTTCACTGCAGGAGGATGTGCCTGCAACAAAGCCATCGGTTTGATTTTTATTTCCTTGGTAGAATTTCCAGACTTTATCCTGACTCCTATAAATCTAAATTCGCTAACGATCACGTCTTTCCATTTCCTTTTTCTTTCTGCGGAATAGACGTTTCTTCTCTCTCCTTTTCTTCTGATACCTCTTCTTCATCTGGCGCATTGCTAATGATTGTAGGGTTGCCCCGTATGCCGCATTCTTGGCTTCAGTAGCATCTCGACACTATTGGTCGTACCATGGGTTTCTTGGGGGAGGCTTCCGTTAACCAAGTACGGATTTCACGATTTCCTACTGCGCCATTATATAATCGGAACAAGGAGTGCTTTCATCAAGCTGTTGGGTCAGTCGAATGGAGTATACCGCTGTCATATGTTGTATTTGCAGCTTTTCAATGTCCAGCTTCCGTGCAGTGTTAGATCGTACTTTCCTCGCCATGCGTAAACAGGTGCGAACCTTTGCTGCAACAGGATAATGATCCGAATTCACATTCGCTCCACGGATCGATCGTACATTTAACACACAGGATGAATGCCTTGCATCTATCACAACGTGATCAATTGGGTTCCTCGTGTTCGGATCGTGTGACAGCCGAGCGGCTTTGTTAATACCACTACTATGGTACAGGGTATTATAAATAAGTGCATTTTTTTGTAACACCCAAAATACCGATCGACTCAGAATCACTTTCTGATTCGATTTAGCGATGTTCGTATGTATGTCTGTCCGTCCGTCTGGCTACGTTAATTTGTGTACAAAGTACAGGTCGCAATGTTCATCCGATCATCTTCAAATTTGACACAAACATTTTCTTGGGTCTAAAGACGAAGCCTATTGAAATTGGAAAAAATCGGTTCAGACAAGGATATAGCTTCCATATACATGTTCGTCCGATTTGGACTAAATTTGCAATTATATCGTCATTTGTAAACAGATTCTCACGAAATTTAGCGCAAAGGGTTCTCGTATCGGCTTATCGGCTCAGATTTAGATTTAGCTCCTATATATAAATATGTTCATCCGATTTGACTAAAATTGCAGTTATATCGTCATTTGTAAACCGATTCTCTCGAAATTTGGTACGAGGGATTCTCTTATAAGTCTCGACATTATTTGTGAATGACAAAAAAATCGGCTCAGATTAAGATATAGCTCCCATATAAATGTTCGTCCTTTTGGACTAGTATTGTAATAATTTGGTCACTTATTCACGCGAAAATTGATTTAAATATAGCTCCCACAAATATTTTCTTTCGATTTTGAATTATACTCAATAATTTAGTAATTTGATAACAGATTTTCACAAAATTGGTCATGAAGGTTTCCCTTATAACTCTTCTGATGACTGATGAATTTCATAAGAATTTGTTCGCACTGTTTCATATTTCATCAAAATTTGATGAAAAATGCTCGATTTATGGGCTCAATACTCTATTTCAGGAGATCTGTCTATATGGCAGCTATATCCAAATATGGTCCGATCTGGACGATATTCAACAAAAAGGTTTAGAGGGGTACTGGAACTCGTTGTGCCAAATTTCATCGAAATGGGATGAAAAATCCTATTTTTATAGGCTCGTTAGCTGGACAGGGCCCGCTCCGCTGTGCCTTCTTTTACTTTATATGGAACAAAATTATCCTTTGAATATTTTTTTCGACAATTTAAAAGCTCATAGTGAAATACCATGCTGCGAAATTGGTATGTGTATGCTGCTTCACTACCAGTATAACAATATACATGCCTTTATCTGAATCCCATATGATCTTTATTGGTCTATGAATTCAGATTTAGGGTCATCTAAGTTTGGACGTTAGATGTACTCCATTCTTAAAAGACTTTATTAGAACCGGTTATTCTCATGGAGAGTTTGGGAGTGGGAAGACCCCAGGGTGGTGATAGGAGGATTTAGGCGGTGGTGTGGACCCCCAGAAACGTGGTTCTGAAAGTGGGTATGGATTTCGTGCTCTACTCCCAAATGTATTTCATTTGAGTCCTATATTGCCATGATCGATAAATAGACATGTCCTTTTCAGCTTTTTTTTTTTTTTTAAGTTGAGGTGGTCCTTCAGACACTAAGCCTGAAAAAAATATTAGCTACTCTAATATACCATACCATTTATTTAAACCCCATAATGCTATTGGTTTAAGGGGAGTTTATGGGATGAGGAGTCACCCCAACACTTGGCCACAATTGGTTGTCAAATTCGCTTTCTAATCCCAAATACCCTTAATTTGAGCCACATATTGCCATGTCGGTAAATTTTTACTCTTTGCTATTTGAGGGGTGTTTTGGGGGAAAGGGCGGTGCCCCAAATACATGGTCCGACATTTGATATCAGATTCGTATTCTACTCCCAAACACCTTTATTTAAGCCCCATATTACGATGGTCAGTAAATAATTGCTGTTTCTTTTTGGGGAATGGGTAGACCCTCAGAAAATTGATCGCGGAAGTGACCAATTCATTTGAGCCTCACACTGACCTGGTCGGAAAATATGTCCGATTCAGGTTTGTTTTGTGGAGTGGGTTGGTCTCCCTGAAAATAAACAGCATCGTGCTCTACTCTCAAATATAACTTTTTT
Organism: Stomoxys calcitrans; assembly: GCF_963082655.1. Classification (NCBI taxonomy): domain Eukaryota; kingdom Metazoa; phylum Arthropoda; class Insecta; order Diptera; family Muscidae; genus Stomoxys; species Stomoxys calcitrans. The sequence goes on along the minus strand of NC_081554.1, from coordinate 133,072,353 downwards.
ATTTCAACCTCATATTGCCATTGGCCACAAAATTGGATATCAAATTCGTTATCTAATTTCAATTACCTTTTATGTAAAAGTCGGCGAATATATCCGGTTTGAGGTATGGGCCCTAAAAACTATCAATATCGAACTCTACTCTCTTTAAGACCCAAATTGTCATGGCGAGCAAATATGTCCTATTTGGGGGTTGTTATGTGGGTGGAACGTCCCCTAGACAGTTAGTCTCGAATGTTGAATTCAGATTCGTGGTCTTCTTCCAATTACCATGCATTAGAACCCAATATTTCCATAGACGACAAACATGTTCGGTTTGGGGGGTGTTTTGTGTGTTTGGATGGGGCAGCCACTCAGTGACTTAACTCTGAAATTATCTATTAGATTCATGTTTTACTCTAAAATACCTTTTAATTAAGCCCCATATTTAAATTGCCATTTGCGACCCATATTGTTATGGTCGTAGATTTAACCTTTTGGGGGTGTTTTTGGGAAGTGGCGGACCCCCGATCACTTGGCCCCTCATTTAGATATCAGATTCGTATTTTACTCGCAAATACCTTTCATTTGAGTCCCATATTACCATGGTCGGTAAATATGTCCGATTTAGGGGTGTTTTGGGGGTTGATGTGGTCCCTCAAACACTTGGTCCGACAATTGGGTATGAGATAAGTTTTCTAATCTTAAATACCTTTTATTGCAGTTCCATATTGTCATGATTGGCCTTTATATATATTTGGTAGATTTTGGGGGTGGGGCTGCCCCCCTAGGTACCTTATCCGAAATTTAAATGCCAATTTTTTGTTTTTAGGTTACTATAAGAGGGCACACAAAATTTTGCTCAAATCGTACTACGCATTTCTGAGAACAGGCGTTTTTCAAAATTAGAGTAAGGGTAAGGTCCCTTACTCAATGACAAAAAATATTTGACTACGCATTTTTATTTTACTGTGCGGGAATAAAATATGAAGTCATTGTGTACCAAGTCAGGGCTATACGGATGAGCCATCAGTTCGATGTTATGTCCGGTCAATAAGGTGCTAATTTGTGCCGATGTGTGAGATCTCCCATTGTCATGTTGAACAATGATTCGTCTTCTCTTGTTCTTTTTTCAAATTTCTTCCAAGACTTCCCCCAATCAAATTGTGATGCACCACTCTGGTGGAAGAAATGCAAAAATTTAGGTTCAACAATGAACTCTTTTCGTGATAATCCAAGACCAAAAATGGTCGCACAAAGATGTTCACAAGTTAATTCCATTTTTATCAAATTAGTTTTTTCAAGTCATTGTAAACAACACAAAATAACAGTTGTACGTCAAAACATTCTGAGTACGATAACACCAGAAAACGTTAAACTTTCCAATGGAAACAGATTGCACCTGCCAACACTAAGTATTGCCTATGCCAGAAACTTATATAGCAGCCCTCGGGTTACAATTTTTTTGGGCGATCGTTTTAAAAATCTGCGATGTAGATTGTTAGTCAAAATCTTGCATTCCCTTAATGTGGAATCTGTGTCTAAATCTAAATCGATTGTTATGAAATTCATCAGTTATGTTAAAAGTCGTAACATAATGGCTTATGAGAAATTCGGTCGGTACATTTTCATATTTTTCAATTATTAATTTAAATCGGATGAACATATGAAAAAATATGGGAAATATATCCAAAACTGTACTGAATTCAACAGGTCAATATGGTCTTAATCGGCCTATAACCAGATATAGCTGCCATATAAACCGAGCCTCAAGAGTAAGCAAGGAAGCCCCATGAGTCCGCAATTATTATTCGTTTTGTCCGAAATTTTGTGTAAAGTGGCTTGTTTTGTCTCGCAACAACTATGACAAGCATGGTTTAAATCGGTTCATAACCTGATATAGCTCCCATATAAACCGATATCCCGATTATACTTCTTAAGCCTCTAAAGGGCGCAATTCTTATCCGACTAGGCACAAATTTTGTACAGTACAATGGTGCAGTACAGTACAATGGCCTGATATAGCTCTTATATAAACCGATATCTCGATTTTACTTATTGATAAGATAAAGAGCGTAATTCTTATCCGAATTTACTGAAATTTTACACAATGTTTAATTCATTAATTTAATTTAATTTTACACAACATTAAATTCAATTATAGGACTATAATTGGGCTACAAATTGATATAGTGTTCGGCTCAAGAACGGACGGAATTTCAGCCAATTCGGACAAAAATGACGGCTTCCAGGGGCACAAGAGATCAATTCGGAAGATCGGTTTATATAGGAGCCATATCAGGTTGTAAACCGATTTGGACCGTACCTTTCACTGTTGTTGGAAGCCTTAATGGGACACTTCATGCAAAATTTCATCCAAATCAGACAAAAATTTCTTGAGCGTCTTGACATTCTAACATCGATTTAGCCCTGTTCGTCCGTCTGTCGAAAGCATGCCAACTTTCGAAGGAATGAAGCTAGGCGCTTAAAATTTTGCACGAGTACTTCCGATTAGGGTAGGTCGGTTGGAATTGTAAGTGAGCTATATCCGTAAATGTTTTCATACAGCTGCCATATAAACCGATACTGGACTTTGACTTCATGAACTTCTAGAGGGCACAATTGTTATCCGATTTGGCTGAAATTTTGTATGAGGTGTTTTGTTATGACTTTCAACAACTGTGCTTAGTATGGTCCAAATGACTTTAAAATTTGATATAGCTGCAATATAACCCGATCTCGAATCTTGACTTGTTGAGCTGATAGAGAGCGCAATTATAACCAGATTGGGCTGAAATTACCCGATATAGCTGAAACTTTGCATGAAGTGTTTTATTATGTGTCAAGAATGGTCTAAATCGGTTCATAACCTTATATAGTTCCCATATAAACCGATCTCCCTATTATACTTTTTGAGCCTCTACATCGCGCAATTATTATCCGATTTGGCTGAAATTTTGCAGCAACAACAGCCAAACCATGTAAGGCCCCAATTGGTTCATAACTTGGTATCCTTATCTTTTGTTTGCCTATAAAGAGAAATCGGTCATGTAGGCACTTAGTGGGGGTTCACTCCAACCTAAGTGGATGTAACGAATGATCACTTGCACCCAACTCTCTTCGAACTTTTCTTTATCTCCCACTCTCATCTCTAGGTCTGATCTTTGGACTCATACTTGATGATGCTGCTTGTCGCTTCAAGTGGTGTCGAACAAGGCAACATAACTTTGGATACCCACCGAACTTTGGATATCAACCACCTCGGGAATATATGAAAACCACCTTTCGTAATCCGGCGAAAAATGCATAATTTATGCACCCATTAGCAGTTATATCGAAATATGTTCCGATTTGGACCAAATTCGGCACGGAAATTAAATAGTCTAATTATTGCTATATTGCTATATCCAAATACAGACCGATCTAAACACATGGGACACGGATGTCGAAAAGCCTAACATAAGACAAGGTCAAGGTTTTAAATCGGGAGATCAGTCTTTATATTTATAGCACTATATCCAAATCTGGACCAATTTAGACCAAATTAAAAAAGAATGTCGAAGCGCTTAGCACAACTCACTGTCCCAAATTTCATCGAATTCGGACAATAAATGCGAAATTTATTTGCCCAAAACCTTAAATCGGCTGATCGGTGTGTATTGCAGCTATATCCAAATCTGAACCGATCTGAACCAAATTGAAACGAGATGTCAAAGGGCCCAACACAACTCACTGACCCAAATTTCGGCGAAATCGGAATATATAAACCAAGAGATCGGTCTATATGGCAGCTATATCCAATAGCGTGTAGCATGATTTCAACACATAGACGAACGGGCATGGCTAGATCATCTTAGATTTTTACGACGACCAAGAATATATATATATACTAGCTGACCCGGGCCCGCTCTGCTGCGCCTTCTTTTACTTTATATGAATCAAAAGTTTCTTTGGAATATTTATTTTCGACAATTAAAGAGCTTTTAGTGAAATACTATTCTACGAATATAGTATATCGCTTGACTAATTGTTTAACAATGTGAGTGCCTTTGTCCGAATCCCATATGATCTTAATTGGTCTACGAATTTAAGTTTGGATGTAAGTTGTACTCCATTCTTAAAATACTTTATTTCAGCCCGCTACTCTCATGATATCAGATTTATGGGTGTTTTCGGGGGTGAAGTGGTCCCCCAGATACTTGGCCATTTAATCTCCACATTGTCATGGTCGGTAAATATGTCCGATTTAGGGGTGTTTTGGGGATTGGGGTGGTCCCCGAACACTAAGCCCGGAAAATATATCAGCAACGTGATCTATTCTCATATATCTTTAAATCATTTATTTGAACCCAATATTTTGGAAAAGGGGTTGACCCTCAGAAAATTGGTCCCGAAAGTGGGTATCAATTCTTGCTCTACCCCCCAATACCTTTCATTTAAGCTCCACATTAACATAGTCGGTAAATATGCCCGATTTAGGGGTATTTGGGGATTGGGGTGGTTGCCCAAACAGTAAGTCCGGAAAATATATCAGCAACGTGCTCATATATCTATATATCATTTCTTTGAACCCCATATTGCCATTGGCCTCAAAATTGGATATAAAATTCGTTTTCTAATCTCGTTCGTTTTCTTGGTGAGCAAATACGTCCTATTTGGGGGTTGTTATAGTGGTGGGACGTTCCCTAGACAGTTGGTCCCTAATGTTGATATCAGATACGTGGTCTAATCCCAAATACCTTTAATTTGAGCCCCATATTTTCATTGTCGGCAAACATGACCGGCTTGGGGGTGTTTTGGGGGATGGGCGGCCACTTAGTGAGTTGGCCTTGGAAATATATATCGGATTCGTGTTCCACTCTAAAAACCCTCTTATTTGAGCTTCATATTGCAAAAGTCAGCAAATACTTTCTATTTGGGTGGTGTTGTGGGGGTGGCGTGGCCCCATAGACACTTTTCCCGAATATTGATATCAGATTTAAGCTTTACTCCCAAAGACCTTTCATTTGAGCCCCATGTGGCTATGGTCTTACATGTGTCCCCTTTTGGGGAGGTTTTTGGGGAGAGGCAGCCCCCCAAACACTTGATCTCAAATTTGGATATCAGATTCGTATTCTACACTCAAATACCTTTTATTTAAGCCCCATATTCCCATGGTCAGTAAATAAGACCTGTTTGGGGGGTTTTTTGGGGAAGGGGTGGACCCCCAGAAACGTGGTCCCACATTTGGATATCAGTATTCTACTCGCAAATTCCTTTCATTTGAGTCCCACGTTTCTGGGGGTCCACCCCTTCCCCAAACACCCCCCAAACAGGACTTATTTACTAGCCATAGGAATATGGGGCTTAAATAAAAGGTATTTGAGTGTAGAATACGAATCTGATACCCAAATTTGAGATCAAGTGTTTGGGGTCTTTGGAGTAAAGCTTAAATCTGATATCAATATTCGGGAAAAGTGTCAATGGGGCCACGCCACCCCCACAACACCACCCAAATAGAAAGTATTTGCTGACTTTTGCAATATGAGGCTCAAAGGGTTTTTAGAGTGGAACACGAATCCGATATATATTTCCAAGGCCAACTCACTAAGTGGCCGCCCATCCCCAAAACACCCCCAAATAGGACGTATTTGCTCACCAAGACAATTTGGCTCTTAAAGAGAGTGGAACTATATATACATTGTTTTTAGGGCTAATACCCCAAACCGGATATATATGCTGACTTTTGCAATAAGGAGTTTAAACGAGATTAGAAAACGAATTTTATATCCAATTTTGAGGCCAGTGGCAATATGGGGTTCAAATAAATGATATATAGATATATGAGCACGTTGCTGATATATTTTCCGGGCTTACTGTTTATGCAACCACCCCAATCCCCAAACACCCCTAAATCGAGCATATTTACCGACCATGTTAATGTGGAGCTTAAATGAAAGGTATTGGGGGGTAGAGCAAGAATTGATACCCACTTTCGGGACCAATTTTCTGAGGGTCAACCCCTTTCCCAAAATATTGGGATCAAATAAATGATTTAAAGATATATGAGAATAGATCACGTTGCTGATATATTTTCCGGGCTTAGTGTTCGGGGACCACCCCAATCCCCAAAACACCCCTAAATCAGACATATTTACCGACCATGACAATGTGGAGATTAAATGACAGGTATTTGGGGGGTAAAGCAAGAATTGATACCTACTTTCGGGACCAATTTTCTGGGGGTCAACCCCTTTCCCTTAATACCCCACAAGCAGCAATTTTTTAGTGACCATCGCAAAGTGGGGCTCAAATGAAGGTATTTGAGATTAGAAAACGAATTTGATAACCTATTTTGGGGCCAAGTGTTTGGCGGGCGCCTTATCCTGTAAACTCCTCTTAATCCAATGGCAATATGGGGTTTAAATAAATGGTTTTTGAAAGAAGAGCACGACGCTGATATTTTTTCAGGGCCAAGTATCTGGGGGACCACTTCACCCCCGAAAACACCCTTAAATCAGATATCATGAGAGTAACGGGCTGAAATAAAGTATTTTAAGAATGGAGTACAACTTACATCCAAACTTAAATTCGTAGACCAATAAAGATCATATGGGATTCGGACAAAGGCACTTATATTGTTAAACAATTAGTCAAGCGATATACTATTTCGTAGAATGGTATTTCACTAAAAGCTCTTTAATTGTCGAAAATAAATATTCCAAGGAAACTTTTGATCCATTTAAAGTAAAAGAAGGCGCAGCGGAGCGGGCCCGGGTCAGCTAGTCTTTTATACATGTATTACACTTATTAAGAAAGGTATTTTAGAAGACTATAGCCAGAAAAACGTTCGCTGAAAAATTCTGAATATGAATTATATATTTTGGAAACAAGAGGAAAAAATGAAATAAACTTTTATGACGTGTAAAATTGAGGAGCTATAAAATCTGAACGTATTAAGATTTCATAATGCTTACAGTTTATAGATGAAATGAAGTTTTAAATAAGTGAAAGTAATATATGTACCGATATGTTATAAAGAGCGTTCCAAATGTTAAAAAAAGCGTTCCGAAGGTATAAACATCGCTAAAATTAATCTTTTTAGTAAACTATCTGTTTCTCATACGTTTATGGCTAGGATGTGAAGACCTTTTGCAGTTAGTTAGCAGACGTGTGGGGCTACTTGAAAGTATTAAGAACTTTAGAATCAGAATCAGTGTTTTGCAAATTAAGAAATCGCTAACATTTTTCTTGTTTAAAAATTGTCAATTTTGGGGTGGCCTTTACATATATATTAGTTGGTCAAATCGGGAGTATTATTTGTATCTTCATTTAGTCAATGATACCCACTGGAAGAAAAAAAGTTATGAAGGAAAAAATTTTGTTACATTTTTTTGCAAATATATGGGAAATTTTTTGTAGACTCTGAAGCGATCAACTTTTAAAAGGGAAGGACAGTTCGCAAATTTTTGTGTAATACTCGAAGAAATTCGTAACCTCTCCGACTATGTAAAAAAAATCAATCGGCTTACGAGCTCTATCTTTTAAACAAGAGAATCAAACAGATCGGCCCATAAATTGGTCGATCCCTACCACTTAGGACATACACTTAAGCTAGTTATCGGCTTGTTGTGTGCGCTTAATACTAACAAGTAAAAGCGTGCTAAGTTCGGCCGGGCCGAATCTTATATACCCTCCACCATGGATCGCATTTGTCGAGTTCTTTTCCCGGCATCTCTTCTTAGGCAAAACAGGACATAAGAAAAGATTTGCTCTGCTATTAGAGCGACATCAAGATATGCTCCGGTTTGGACCACAATTAAATTATATGTTGGAGACCTGTGTAAAATGTCAGCCAATTCGAATAAGAATTGCGCTCTTTGTGAGCTCAAAAAGCAAAATAGAGAGATCGATTTATATGGGAGCTGTATCGGGCTATGGACCGATTCAGACCATAATAAACACGTATGTTTATGGTCATGAAAGAATCCGACGTACAAAATTTCAGGCAAATCGGATAATAATTGCGACCTCTAGAGGCTCAAGAAGTCAAGATCCGAGATCGGTTTATATGGCAGCTATATCAGGTTATGAACCGACTTGTATTTTATTTGACATAGTGGTTGAAAGTAACAATAAAAAACGTCTAGCGAAATTTCAGCCAAATCGGACAGGAATTGCGCCCTCTAGAAGCTCAAGAAGTCAAGTCCCCAGATCTGTTTATATGACAGCTATATCAGGTTATGAACCGATTTCAACCATACTTTGCACAGTTGTTGGATATCATAACAAAATACTACATGTCAAAACTCATTCAAATTGGATAGGCATTGCGCCGTCTAGAGGCTCAAGAAGTCAAGACCCAAGATCGGTTTATATGATAGCTATATAAGGTTATGCACCGATTTGAACCATACTTGGCACAGTTGTTGGATATAATAACAAAACACGTCGTGCCAAATTTCATTCCAATCGGATAAGAATTGCGCACTCTAGACGCTCAAGAAGTCAAGAACCCAGATCGGTTTATATGGCAGCTATATCAGGTTATGGACCGATTTGAACCATACTTGGCACAGTTGTTGGATATAATAACAAAACACGTCGTGCAAAATTTCATTTCAATCGGATAAGAATTGCGCCTTCTAGAGGCTCAAGAAGTCAAGACCCAAGATCGGTTTATATGGCAGCTATATCAGGTTATGAACCGATTTGAACCATACTTGGCACAGTTGTTGGATATAATAACGAAACACGTCGTGCAAAATTTCATTCCAATCGGATAAGAATTGCGCACGCTAGAGGCTCAAGAAGTCAAGACCCAAGATCGGTTTATATGGCAGCTATATCAGGTTATGAACCGATTTAAACCATACTTGGCACAGTTGTTGGATATCATAATAAAACACGTCGTGCAAAATTTCATCCCAATCGGATTAGAAATGCGCACTCTAGAGGCTCAAGAAGTCAAGACCCAAGATCGGTTTATATGGCAGCTATATCAAAACATTTACCGATATGGCCCATTTACAATACCAACCGACCTACACTAATAAGAAGTATTTGTGCAAAATTTCAAGCGGCTAGCTTTACTCCTTCGGAAGTTAGTGTGCTTTCGACAGACAGACGGACGGACGGACGGACATGGCTAGATCGACATAAAATTTCACGACGATCAAGAATATATATACTTTAAGGGGTCTCAGACGAATATTTCGAGTAGTTACAATCAGAATGACGAAATTAGTATACCCCCCATCTTATGGTGGAGGGTATAAAAAGTAACCCCGAAAAAGAAAATCTTGGTTAAAAAATCCGTACTATTGACAAAATCCTTAACAGTTTTTCATACCAGTCCCCTAAGTTGGTTCATGTCTGGCATTGTGTCCTCACCAAAGTGACTGGGTATGTTAGCCTCTAAAGCTGGGCAATTGCGGCTTGTAGGGGCTCAAAAAGTCAAGTTGACGGACCACTCTATATGGGAGCTATATCCAAATCTGAACTGATATAAGAAGTATTTGTTCTAATCAAGCAGATCGTTAGTGCGATCGCTATCGTGATTTCGACAGACGGGCGGTCATGGCTAGATCGTCTCAGAATGTCGACACGATCAGGACTATATATACTTTATGGAGTCGCTGATCAATATCTCGCGGTGTTAGAAATGGAATGACTATATTAGTATACCCCCATCCCAAGTTGGCAAATATATGAACTATGCTCTTTCTTGGCAACTTTAAATACAGTATTTTATGTTTAAAATTTCTCAGAAATTTTCTTATTCCCATTGCAGTTTGTAAATGGTGTTGTTTCGAGATGTCACTTTAATAAAAATCACATTGTTCCGTACCTCCTTGAAGCACATAATACTGTAAGAGACAGCAAATCCTCCCATTCTATGTATTGTCGTGTATTTAATATACTCTACGGGATAACAACGCCAATATCCAACGTTCACTTTAAACTGCACAACTTTACACATTCTCTGGCTTATATAAAGCTCAAGTTGAGGTTTGTAACAACTGGAATCTAGCCATAGAAAAGTGCAGTTAAACGCCCTTTTCAGGCTGTGTAGTCCCAAAGTCTGTAAAAGCTTTATAGACAACAACCTTTTAATATTTGTTCTTACCTGCGGTATATATAAATTTGTGTATGGCATTATTAGTAACAAATATTTTATTACAGTCTGCGAGTAGCAGCGTATTGCCAATGTTACAAAAGAAGCATATTCTTCTAAAGAGTTTCCCCTCGCAAGCCCCTATGTAGTTACATGATTGCTGATTCGCCCTGGCCTTGGTTCTGCCATGGGCATTCTTTTTATGAATCTTTGCCGTATCTTTCTACATATATTATTCTTTAACAAAATATTTTTTTCAGGTTGCAACATTTTTCAAATGCAACGTGGTCTTCTGTGCTTGCTGGCGCAGATAAAAGACATGTTTGCCATAATGATTCCATTGAAAAGATGAAACGATATAATTTTGTATAGAATTTTTATGTGGCGGATGTTGTCGAAAGCTAATTATGTTGAGTAATATGATACAGGTTAAGCCTCGTTCAGCTTTTTGTATGATTATGTCGGTATTTGATATTATTAAAGAAAACGACTAAAGGTTCTTTAAGACATTGTTGGGTTAGTTAACAATCCTTAATAAATTACAATAACTGTATACAATAAAAAAGCTAATATGATAGGAATTGTTCATGTAGCATACAATGGTGTTTAAAGTCTACTTAATAAGAAACCACTAAGGAAAGGCAAAGAAAGGCGATTTCGAGCAAACTTGCATTGTGCAAAATTTTGGTAAGATTGGTCAAAAAATACGATTGCAATGGCTACAGAAGTGAAAATCGGGCGATATACATATATGACAGCTATATGTAAATATGAACCAATTTCTATGCCATATATCGAGAGAATCGATTAACAAATTATCATTTTTATTGCATTATTACTGCAAATCTGACGAACATATATATGGGAGCTATATCTAAATCTGAATCGATTTCGGGAGTCATAAGAATATCCTTCCTGCCAAATTTCTAGAGAATCGGTTAGCAAATGACCATTTAATTGTAGTGCTAGCTGACCCGGGCCCTCTTCACTGCGCCTTCTTTTACTTTATATGGAACAAAAGTCTCCTTGGAATATTTATTTTCGACAATAAAGATCTTTTATTGAAATACCATGCTAACTTGACTAACAGTTTAACAATATAAGTGCCTTTATCTAAATCCCATATGATCATTATTGGTTTACGAATTAAAGTTTGGATGTAAGGTGTACTCCATTCTTAAAATACTTCATTTCAGCCCGATATTCTCAATATGTCTGATTTAGTGGTGTTTTCGGGGGAGAGGTGGTCCCCCAGATACTCGGCTCTGAAAAAATATCAGCATCGTGCTCTTCTCTCAAATACCATTTATTTAAACCCCATATTACCATTGGCTTAAGAGAAGTTTACAGGATGAGGCGTCCCCCAAACACATGGCCCCAAAATAGGTTATCAAATTCGTTTCCTAATCTCAAATACCTTTCATTTAAACCACATATTGGCATGGTCGAAAAATTTTTCCCTTTGGGGGTATTTTGGGAAAGGGGTGATGCCCTAAATATATGGTCCTACATTTGGATATCAAATTCGTATTCTACTCCCAAATACCTTTATTTGAGTCCCATATTGCGATGGTCACCAAAAAATTGCTGTTTGTGGGGTATTTTGGGAAAGGGGTAGACCCCTCAGAAAATTGGTCCCGAAATGGGTATCAATTCTTGCTCTACCCCCCAATACCTTTCATTTAAGCTCCACATTGACGTGGTCGGTAAATATGCCCGATTTAGGGGTGTTTTGGGAATTGGGGTGGTCTCCCAAACACTAAGCCCGGAAAATATATCAGCAACGTGCTCTTTTCTCATATGTCTATATATAATTTATTTGAACCCCATATTGCCATTGCCCTCAAAATTGGATATCAAAATCGTTTTCTAATCTCATTTAAACTCCTTATTGCAAATATGTCCGGTTTGGTGTATTGGCCCTAAAAACTATGAATATTTAGTTCCACTCTCTTTAAGACCCAAATTGTCTTGGTGAGCAAATATGTCCTATTTGGGGGTTGTTATGGTGGTGGGACGTCCCCTAGACAGTTTGTCCCTAATGTTGATATCAGATACGTTGTCTACTACCACATACCATTAACTTGAGCCCCATATTTCCATAGACGGTAAACTTGACCGGCTTGGGGAGTGTTTTAGGGGATGGGCGGCCACTCAGTGAGTTGGCCTCGAAAATATATATCGGATTCGTGTTCCACTTTAAAAACTCTCTTATTTGAGCCTCATATTGCAATAGGCAGAAAATATTTCCTATTTGGGTGGTGTTGTGGGGGTGGGGTGGCCCCATAAACACTTTTCCCGAATATTGATAACAAATTCGTGCTTTACTCCCAAAAACCTTTCATTTGAGCCCCATATTGCTATGGTCGTAAGTTTGTCCCCTTTGGGGGATGTTTTTGGTGAGAGGCCGCCCCCAAAACATTTGGTTTTATATTTAGATATCAGATTCGTATTATACATTCAAATACCTTTTATTTAAGCCCCATATTCCCATGGTCTGTAAATAAATCCTGTTTAGGGGGTGTTTTGGGAAAGGGATGGACCCCCAGAAACTTGGTCGCACATTTGGATATCAGATTCGGTAGACCCGCAAAAACTTGATCTCATATTTGGATATCAGATTCGTATTCTACACTCAAATACCTTTTATTTAAGCCCCATATTCCCATGGTCAGTAAATAAGTCCTGTTTAGGGGGTGTTTTGGGGAAGGGGTGGACCCCCAGAAACGTGGTCATACATTTGGATATCAGATTCGTATTCTACTCGCAAATACCTTTCATTTGAGTCCCATATTGCCATGGTCGGTAAATATGTCGGATTTAGGGCTGTTTTTGGGGTTGGGGTGACCCCCTAGCACTTGGTCCGACAATTGGATATCAGATACATTTTCTGATCCTAAATACCTTTCATTTTAGTCCCATATTATTGTGATTGGTCGAAATATATGTTTGGTAGGTTTTAGGGTGGGGCGGTCCCCCTAGGTACCTCATCCGAAATTTGGATGCAAAATTTTTATTTTTAGGGTACTATATGAGAGCACACAAAATTTCGCTTAAATCGCACCACCCATCTCCGAGATCTGGCGTTTCTGAAAATTAGGGTAAGGGGGAGGGAGGGTACAGATATCAAAAAATATAGTACCCTATTTTCCCCACGGGATCATTATGCACCATCTGTTAAAATTTCAAGAAAATCGGTTCAGCCGTTTCTGAGTCTATAAGGAACACACAAACATACAAACAAACCTACAAACAAACACAAATTGATTTTTGTATATAAGATTACTGGAAATCGGACGAACATATATATGGGAGCTATATCCAAATCTGAACCGATTTCTATGAAATTCATGATGTCATGATTCAAAAGAAAATCCTTCCTGCCAAATTTCAAGAGAATCGGTGGACAAATGACAATTTTATTGCAGTATTACTGTAGATGGGACGAACATATATATAGGAGCTATATCCAAATCGGAACCAATTTCAATTGGCTTCGTCTCTAGGCCGAAAAACATGTCCACACCAAATTTGAAGACGATCGGATGAAAATTGCGACCTATAGTTTGTACACAAATTAATATGGACAGACGGACAGACAGACAGATAGACGGACATATCTAAATCGAATCAGGAAATGATTCTGAATCGATCGGTATACTTATGAATCGGTCTATCTCTCGTCGTTTTAGGTGTTACAAACTAATTCACCAAGTTATAATATCCTGTACCACAGTAGTGGTGTAGGGTATAAAAACGCCTAAATTTAGTTCACGTATATTTTTTGGATACTCAGCAGCATACTTGTATTTTTATACCCTCCACCATAGGATACTAGTTTCGTCATTCAGTGTGTAACACATCAAAGTATTCATTTGAGACCCAACAAAGTGGAAACATTTTTGATCGTCTTGGCATCCCAAGTCGAGTTTAGCCATGTGCGTCCGTCTGACCGTCTATTGTTAAATTTCGAAGGAATAAAATCATGCGCTTGAAATTTTGTACTAATACTTTCTATTAGTGTGGGCATATTGGTATTGTAAATGGGTTATGATATAGCTGCCATATAAACCGTTCTAGGATCTTGACTTCTTGAGCCTCTAGATGAATCAAGTCTTATCCAATTTAGGTGAAATTTTGCATACAATTTTTTGTTGCGACTTCCGATGTTCGAAGTTCCAAATCGTTTCATAAACTGATATAGCTCCCATATTAAACGATCTCTCGATTATTCTTCTAGTGGGCGCCGTACATCTGTCGAAAGCCCGCTAACTTTCGGAGGAATAAAGCTAGGCGCTTGAAATTTTAGCACAAATACTTCCTATTAATGTAGGTCGGTTGGGTTTGTAAATGGGCCATAACGGTGTATGTTTTGATATAGCTGCCATATAAGCCGATTTTTGTACCCACCACCAAAGGATGGGGATATACTAATCTAGTTATTTCGTTTGTAACACATCGAAATATTGATGTGTGACCCCATAAGTTATATGTATTCTGGATCGTCCGTTTTTCTGATTCGATCTTGCCATGTCCGTCCGTCGGTCCGTCTGTCGCAATCACGATAGCGGTCGAACGAGTAAAGGTAGCCGCTTGAAATTTTGCACGGATACTTAATGTTGATGTTGGTCGTTAGGGATTGCAATGGGCTATATGGTTTAGATTTAGATATAGCTCCCATATAAACCGATCTCTCGATTTGACTTCTTGGACCTCTGGAAACAGCAACTTTTTTCCGATTTGGCTGACATTTTGCATGAAGTATTATTTTTTGGTTTCCAACAACTGTGCTAAGTACGGTCCGAATCGGTCTTTAACCTAATACAACTCCTATATAAACCGATATCCCGATTTGACTTCTTGGGCCCTTATAATCCGCAATTATTGTCCGATTTGGCTGAAATTTTGCATAAAGTGTTCTGTTATGGCTTCCAACAACTGTGCAAATACGGGTTAAATCGGTCCATAACCTAATTTAGCTTCCATTTAAACCGGTCTCTTGATCATCTTTGTTCGGTTCCTAGAAGTATGTAGAATAAAATTATGCCCTTCAACTAAATTTATTTTGTATACATTTTTAGCAGAATCCATAGTGGTGGGTTTCCAAAAAAATCGAAAATTGTCAAAATTCTTCTAATACTGTGAAATTGGTAAAGTTACATCAATTTTTATACCCTACACCATAAGATGGGGGGTATACTAATTTCGTCATTCTGATTGTAACCTCTTCGAAATATTCGTCTGAGACCCCATAAAGTATATATATTCTTGATCGTCGTGAAATTTTATGTCGATCTAGCCATGTCCGTCCGTCTGTCCGTCCGTCCGTCCGTCCGTCTGTCCGTCCGTCTGTCTGTCGAAAGCACGCTAACTTCCGAAGGAGTAAAGCTAGCCGCTTGAAATTTTGCACAAATACCTCTTATTAGTGTAGGTCGGTTGATATTGTAAATGGGCCATATCGGTCCATGTTTTGATATAGCTGCCATATAAACCGATCTTGGGTCTTGACTTCTTGAGCCTCTAGAGTGCGCAATTCTTATCCGATTGGGATGAAATTTTGCACAACGTGTTTTGTTATGATATCCAACAACTGTTCCAAGTATGGTTCAAATCGGTTCATAACCTGATATAGCTGCCATATAAACCGATCTTGGGTCTTGACTTCTTGAGCCTGTAGAGTGCGCAATTCTTATCCGATTGGAATGAAATTTTGCACGACGTGTTTTGTTATGATATCCAACAACTGTGCCAAGTATGGTTCAAATCGGTCCATAACCTTATATAGCTGTCATATAAACCGATCTTGAGTCTTGAATTCTTGAGCCTCTAGAGGGCGCAATTCTTATCCAATTTGAATGAATTTTGGCACGTTGTATTTTGTTATGATATCCAACAACTGTGCCAAATATGGTTCAAATCGGTTCATAATCTGATATAGCTGTCATATAAACATATCTGGGGACTTTACTTCTTGAGCTTTTAGAGGGCGCAATTTCTATCCGATTTGGCTAAAATTTCGCAAGACGTTTTTATACCCTCCACCATAAGATGGGGGGTATACTAATTTCGTCATTCTGTTTGTATCTACTCGAAATATTCGTCTGAGACCCCATAAAGTATATATATTCTTGATCGTCGCGACATTTTATGTCGATCTAGCCATGTCCGTCCGTCTGTCCGTCCGTCCGTCCGTCTGTCTGTCGAAAGCACGCTAACTTCCGAAGGAGTAAAGCTAGCTGCTTGAAATTTCGCACAAATACTTCTTATTAGTGTAGGTCGGTTGGTATTGTAAATGGGTCATATCGGTCCATGTTTTGATATAGCTGCCATATAAACCGATCTTGGGTCTTGACTTATTGAGACTCTAAAGTGTGCAATTCTTATCCGATTGGAATGAAATTTTGCACGACGTGTTTTGCTATGATATCCAACAACTATGCCAAGTATGATTCAAATCGGTCCATAACCTGATATAGCTGCCATATAAACCGATCTTGGGTCTTGACTTCTTGAGCCTCTAGCGTGCGCAATTCTTATCCGATTGGAATGAAATTTTGCACGACGTGTTTTGTTATGATATCCAACAACTGTGGCAAGTATGGTTCAAATCGGTCCATAACCTGATATAGCTGCCATATAAACCGATATTGGGTCTTGACTTCTTGAGCCTCTAGAGTGCGCAATTCTTATCCGATGGAAATGAAATTTTGCACGACGTGTTTTGTTGTTATATCCCACAACTGTGCCAAGTATGGTTCAAATCGGCCCATAACTTGATACAGCTGCCATATAATCCGATCTTGGGTCTTGACTTCTTGAGCCTCTAGAGGGCGCAATTCTTATCCGATTAGAATGGAATTTTGCACGACGTGTTTTGTTATGATACCCAACAACTGTGCCAAGCATGGTTTAAATCGGTTAATAACCTGATATAGCTGCCATATAAACAGATCTTGGGTCTTGACTTCTTGAGTCTCTAGAGGGCACAATTTTTATCCGATTTGATTGAATTTTTGCACGAAGTATTTCGTTATGATATCCAACAACTGTGCCAAGTATGGTTGAAATCGGTTCATAACCTGATATAGCTGTCATATAAACAGATCTGGGGATTTGACTTCTTGAGCTTCTAGAGGGCGCAATTTCTATCCGATTTGGCTAAAATTTTGCATGACGTATTTTATTTTTACTTTCAATAACTGTGTCAAATAAGGTTCAAATCGGTTCATAACCTGATATAGCTTCTATATAAACCGATCTTGGATCTTGACTTCTTGACCCCTAGAGGTCGCAATTATTATCCGATATGCCTGAAATTTTGTACGATGGATCCTCTCATGACCATCAACAAACGTGTTTATTATGGTCTGAATCGGTCTATAGCCCGATACAGATCCCATATAAATCGTTCTCTCTATTTTACTTCGTGAGCCCCAATGGGCGCAATTCTTATACGAATTGGCTGAAATTTTACACAGGTCTCCAACATATAATTTAATTGTGGTCCGAACCGGACCATATCTTGTTTAAGGATTAGTGTTTTAAGTAGATTTTTTTTATCCAAAATTTAAATAAAATTTTGCATTCTGCTACACTTTTTTTGCATGAACATTTTTAAAGTAGTTTTACTGTGCTTTTCTGTCCCAAACAATATTTTCCCAAAATTTTCTTCTATAGACAAATTGATATAAATGTTTGTAAAGACAAAATTCTAACTCATTACGTCTGACCTTCGATTTTGTTGTCCGATTTTGATGAAATTTTATATATTAATAATTTAGAAAGTTTATATTGACGTAGCAACTTTTTTATACCCACTACCGAAGGATGGGGGTATATTCATTTTGTCATTCCGCTTGCAACACATTGAAATATCAATTTCCGGCCCTATAAAGTATATATATTCTTGATTAGCGTAAAAATCTGAGACGATCTAGACATGTCCGTCCGTCTGTCTGTTGAAATCACGCTACAGTCTTCAAAAATAGAGATATTGAGCTGAAATTTTGCACAGATTTCTTTTTTGTCCATAAGCAGGTTAAGTTCGAAGATAGGCTATATCGGACAATATCTTGATATAGCGGTATAAAAATTTAAAACTTACTTTCGGAATTTGTGATTTTCTTCCAAGAAAAACTTTTTACAATAAAAATATTTTGCGAATAATGATTTCCCTAAATGTTATGTACGAAAGACTTTAGTGAAACTCGATAAGTCAAATTGCATGGTTACAAAAACGTGTGTATTTAGCTCATGTTTCACAGTTAAATACCCATATTTTTCACGATTACTTTTTTGAAAAATTATAAAAATATCACACTCTTTTTTATACCCACCACCGAAGGATGGGAGTATATTCATTTTGTCATTCCGTTTGCAACACATTGAAATATCCATTTCCGACCCAATACTATAAAGTATATATAATCTTGATCAGCGTAAAAATCTAAGACGATCTAGACATGTCCGTCCCTCTGTCTGTTTGAAATCACGCTACAGTCTTTAACAAGTAAAAGCGTGCTAAGTTCGGCCGGGCCGAATCTTATATACCCTCCACCATGGATCGCATTTGTCGAGTTGTTTTCCCGGCATCTCTTCTTAGGCTAAAAAGGATATAAGAAAAGAGTTGCTTTGCTATTAAAACGATATCAAGATATGGTCCGGTTCGGACCACAATTAAATTATATGTTGGAGACCTGTGTAAAATTTCAGCCAATTCGTATAAGAATTGCGCCCACAATTAAATTATATGTTGGAGACCTATGTAAAATTTCAGCCAATTCGAATAAGAATTGCGCCCTTTGTGGGCTCAAGAATAAAATAGAGAGATCGATTTATATGGGAGCTGTATCGGCCTATAGACCAATTCAGACCATAATAAACACGTATGTTAATGGTCATGAGAGAATCCGTCGTACAAAATTTCAGGCAAATCGGATAATAATTGCGACCTCTAGAGGCTCAAGAAGTCAAGATCCCAGATCGGTTTATATGGCAGCTATATCAGGTTATGAACCGATTTGAACCTTATTTGACACAGTTGTTGAAAGTAAAAATAAAATACGTCATTCAAAATTTCAGCCAAATCGGATAGGAGTTACGGCCTCTAGAAGCTCAAGAAGTCAAATCCCCAGATCTGTTTATATGACAGCTATATCAGGTTATGGACCGATTTCAACCATACTTGGCACAGTTATTGGATATCATTACGAAATATTTCGTGCAAAATTTCATTTCAATCGGATGAGAATTGCGCACTCTAGAGGCTCAAGAAGTCAAGACCCAAGATCGGTTTATATGGCAGCTATATCAGGTTATGCACCGATTTGAACCATACTTGGCACAGTTGTTGGATATAATAACAAAACACGTCGTGCAAAATTTCATCCCAATCGGGTAAGAATTGCGCACTCTAGAGGCTCAAGAAGTCAAGACCCAAGATCGGTTTATATGGCAGCTATATCAGGTTATGGACCGACTTCAACCATACTTGGCACAGTTGTTGGATATAATAACGAAACACGTCGTGCAAAATTTCATTCCAATCGGATAAGAATTGCGCCTTCTAGAGGCTCAAGATGTCAAGACCCAAGATCGGTTTATATGGCAGCTATATCAGGTTATGGACCGATTTGAACCATACTTGGCACAGTTGTTAGATATCACAACGAAACACGTCGTGCAAAATTTCATCCCAATCGGATAAGAAATGCGCACTCTAGAGGCTCAAGAAGTCAAGACCCAAGATCGGTTTATATGGCAGCTATATCAAAACATGGACCGATATGGCCCATTTACAATACCAACCGACCTACACTAATAAGAAGTATTTGTGCAAAATTTCAAGCGGCTAGCTTTACTCCTTCGGAAGTTAGCGTGCTTTCGACAGACAGACGGACGGACGGACGGACGGACGGACGGACGGACGGACGGACGGACGGACAGACGGACGGACATGGCTAGATCGACATAAAATGTCACGACGATCAAGAATATATATACTTTATGGGGTCTCAGACGAATATTTCGAGTAGTTACAAACAGAATGACGAAATTAGTATACCCCCCATCTTATGGTGGAGGGTATAAAAATAGAGATATTGAGCTGAACTTTGCACATATTCTTTTTTATACCCTCCACCATAGGATATACTAATTTCGTCATCGGGGTATACTAATTTCGTCATTCTGTTTGTAACTACTCGAAATATTGGTCTGAGACCCCATAAAGTATATATATTCTTGATTGTCGCGACATTTTATGTCGATCAAGACATGTCCGTCCGTCTGTCCGTCTGTCTGTCGAAAGCACGCTAACTTCCGAAGAAGTAAAGCTAGCCGCTTGAAATTTTGCACAAACACTTTTTATTAGTGTAGGTCGGTTGGTATTGCAAATGGGCTATATCGGTTCATGTTTTGATATAGCTGCTATATAAACCGATCTTGGGTCTTGATTTCTTGAGCCTCTAGAGGGCGCAATTCTCATCCGATTTGACTCAAATTTTGTACATAGTGTTTTAGTATCACTTTTAACAACTGTGCTAAGTATGGATCAAATCGGTCCATAACCTTGTATAGCTGTCATATAAACCGATCTTGGGTCTTGAGTTCTTGAGCCTCAAGAGGGCGCAATTCCCATCCGATTTGACTGAAATTTTGCACATAGTGTTTTGGTATCATTTTTAACAAATGTGCTAAGTATGGTTCAAATCGGTTCATAACCTGATATAGCTGTCATATCAACCGATCTTGGGTCTTGACTTCTTGAGCCTCTAGAGAGCGCAATTCTTATCCGATTGGAATGAAATTTTGCACGACGTGTTTTGTTATGATGTCCAACAACTGTGCTAAGTATTATTCAATTCGGTTCATAACCTGATATAGCTGCCATATAAACCGGTCTGGAATCTTGACTTCTTGAGCCTCTAGAGGTCGCAATTATTATCCGATTTGCCTGAAATTTTGTACAACGGATCCTCTCATGACCATCAACATACGTATTTATTATGGTCTGAATCGGTCTATAGCCCGATGCAGCTCCCACATAAATCGATCTCTCTATTTTACTTTTTGAGTCCCCACAGGGCGGAATTCTTATTCGAATTGGCTGACATTGTACACAGGTCTCCTACATATCATTTAATTGTGGTCTAAACCGGATCATATCTTGATATCGCTCTAATAGCAGAGCAAATCTTTTCTTATATCATTTTTTGCCAAAGAAGAGATGTCGGGAAAAGAACTCGACAAATGCGCTCCATGGTGGAGGGTATATAAGATTCGGTCCGGCCGAACTTAGCACGCTTTTACTTGTTGGTAGCTATAACCAAAAATAAACCGATCTGAATCATATACGACACGGATGTCGAAGAGCCTAACATAAGTCACTGAGTCAAATTTATGACATCGGATTATAAATGCGCCTTTTATGGGGCCAAGACTTTAAATAGAGATATCGGTCTACATGGCAGCTATATCCAAATGTGCCCCGATTTGGGCTATATTGCAGAAGTATGTCAAGGGGTTTAACCTAACTCACTGTCCCAAATTTCGGCGACATCGGACAATAAATGCGCCTTTTATGGGCCTAAGACCCCAAATCGGAGGATCGGTCTATATGGCAGCTTTATCCAAATCTGGACCGATCTAAGCCAAATTGACGAAGGATGTCGAAGGGCCTAAAACAACTCACTGTCTCAAATGTCAGCAAAATCGGATAATAAATGTGGCTTTTATGGGCCTAAAAACCTAAATCGAAGGATCGGTCTATATGGCAGCTATATCCAAATCTGGACCGATCTTAGCCAAATTAAAGGGGGATGTCGAGGGGTCTAACACAACTCACTGTCCAAAATTTCAGCAAAATCAGATAATAAATGTGGCTTTTATGGGCCTAAGACCCTAAATCGGAGGATTGGTCTATATGGCAGCTACATTCAAATCTGGACCGATTTGAGCCAAATTGACGAAGGATGTCGAAGAGCTTAACACAACTCTCTGTCCTAAATTTCAGCAGTTTCAAGAAAATCGGTTGAGCCGTTTCTGAGTCTATAAAGAACACACAAACCTACAAACAAACAAACTAACACAAATTGATTTTTATATAAGATTCGCTTTCCCTTTCGTTCAACTTTTGATTTTGGGTGGCGTTTTTGTGGTAACGGGGGAGGATTCGTCCCCCACCAACATTAACAAATTACATAGCCTATACCTCCTTCCTGACCATATTCGTAATCTAATCCCGAATACCTTTCATTCGAGCCGCATATTGTCATTATCGTCCAATAAACCTATTTGGGGAGTTTTAAGGTCGGGGCGGCCCTCCAATTACTCGTAATCTACTCTTGAATACCTTTCATTTAAGTCCCATATTATCCCAATCGGTCCACTTTTAGTTGGGTGGTACTTTTGGTGTAAGTAGAAGGGCCCGCCCCTCTTGCGATATCAAAAACATATATAGTCTATTGCTCCTTCCGGACCATATTCGTAATCTACTCCTGAATACCTTTCATTCGATTCCCATTTTGTCATTATCGTCCAATAAACCTATTTTGGGGGTTTATGGGGTCGGGGCGGCCCCCCAATTACTTGGACCCAATTTTTAATATGGAATTTGTACTCTACTCTTGAATACCTTTCATTTAAGTCCCATATTGTCCCAATCGGTCCACTTTTATTTTTCGCTAGTACTTTTGGGGTAAGGGGGAGGGTCCGCCACCAATGCGATATCAAAAAATTATATAGCCTATTGCTCCTTCCGGACCACTATCCACAATCTGTAAAAATTTCAAAGAAATCGGTTTAGCCGTTTTTGAGTCCATACGGAACAAACAAATTTACAAACCCACAAACTAACAAACATACAAACAAACAAACACAAATTTATTTTTATATATATAGATTTCGAGGTAGGCTGGACAAAAGTTTGTCTTTAGAAAATTTTTCACTGAAATGTAGTTTAAAAAAAAAATCATTAAAATGGCTTCTGAAAAAATTTCATTGAAATTTTGTGTTTAGGAAAAATTGTAGTGAAATTTTGTCTTTAGGAAAATTGAAATTTTGTCTTAAAAAAATTTTGTCTGAAGAGAATGTTTGGGACCCCCGCCGACGATCCTGGCCCCCATATAAGCCGATCCCGGATTTGACTTCTTCAGCCCCTAAGCTTAAATTTTTTTCCTATATTGGCAGAAATTTGGCCCATTCTTATGACTTACAATATCAGTGCACAGTTTAATCCGAATCGGGAAATATGACGATATGACTTCTTGAGACCAAAATAATTCAAATCAATCTCAGTTAATACGGATAAATTTTTTATAGAATCCAAGATGGTGCTCGCTTTACTTTTTATCCATTATCGTTTTTTATACCCACCACCGAAGAATTTTGTCATTCCATTTGCAACACATCGAAATATCCATTCCCGACCATATAAAGTATATATATTCTTAAGCAGGTTAAGTTCGAAGATGGGCCACATTGAACTATATCTTGATATAGCCCCCATATAGACCGATCCGCCGATTATCCGATTTTGCTGAAATTTGGAACAGTGAGTTGTGTTAGGCCCTTCACCATTATTCTTCAAATTGGCTTAGATCGGTCCAGATTTGGATATATCTGTCTATACACAATTGAACAATGACTTGTACTTATTAGTATTTGGTCCAAATCGGAACACATTCGATATAGCGGCTATGGGGCATAAGGTATGCATTTTTCACAGGATTTTGACGAAAGGTGGTTTACATATATACCCTAGGCGGTGTGTATCCAAAGTTCGGCCCGGCCGAACTTAACGCCTTTTTACTTGTTTGCATATAGAAAGATACTCGTACCGGGCAAAGAACTTGGCAAATCCTATCCATGGTGGAGGGTATATTAAATTCGGTCCGGCCAAACTTAGTACGATGTACGATGGACAACACAATTATTTAGACCCTTTTCGGTCGATCACTGCTGTTTACAAAGTTAATTTAGGTTGCTAAATCTTTATTTGTCTTGCAAACCTATGCCTTCTAATTAACTAATTCTAGCAAGTCAGATTATAAATTAAATATTTTGGAAAAAAAACTACGCAGACAAAAAGGAAAATCGGTTTTAATCACGAAATTGGGTTCCAAAGATTCGGCCCGGACGAACATAGCACGCTTTTACTTGTTAATATTTGATATTCATATTCGTACTCTACTCTCGAATAGCTTTCATTGGAGTCCCATATGGTCCCGATCGGTTCACATTTGATTTTGGGCGGTTTTGGGCTTAGGACGGCTCCCTAGATACTTGGATCTCTCAAATATTTTTCATTGGGATCTTATATTGTTCCGATCTAGCCACTTTTTATTTTGAGCGGTGCTCTTGGGGCAACGCCCTTATTACTTGGATTCAATTTTATCCCGATCGGTCCACTAAAATTTTTTTTGGTATTTTTGGTGTGGTTTTGGGTTTTAGATGGCTCGTTTTTTTTAATACCGATTTCGTACTTAACTCCCAAGCACCTTTCATTTGAGTCCCATATAAACCGATCTCCCGATTTGACTTCTTGACCCTTTTCAAGCCGCAATTTTTGTCCGATTTGGCTGAAATTTTGCATGCTCTGTTATGACTTCCACCAATTGTGCTTAGTACGGTCCAAATCGGTCTATAACATGATTTAGTTCCCATTTAACCCAAACGCCCGATTTGGCTTCTTGAGCCCTTAGAAGCCGCAGTTTTTGTCCGATTTGGCTGAAATAGAGCATGTAGTGTTTTGTTATGACTTTAAACAAGTGTGCCAAGTACGGTCCAAGTTAGTCTATACCCTGATATAGCTCCCATGTAAAACGGTCTCTTGATTGTCCTTGTTCGGTTCCTAGAAGCTTGAATTTTTAGTGGTTTGACAGAATTTTGGTATATAAAATTAAATTATGCCCTTCAACTAAATTTTGTTTATTCAATTGTTTGAGCAGAATCCATGGTGGTGGGTTCCTAAGATTCGGTCCGGCTTAATTTTACTATTTATATAATAGACTAGCTTAGCCCGGCCCGGCCCGCTCCTCTGCGCCTTCGTTTGCGCCACTTGAAAAATATATTTCTTATTCTTACTCTAAAATTTTGTCACATGACACATTTAATCTCATTTTTCTTCAAAATTCTTTTTTCTATGATTTTTTATACCCTCCACCATAAGATGGGGGTATACTAATTTCGTCATTCTGATTGTAACTACTCGAAATATTCGTCTGAGACCCCATAAAGTATATATATTCTTGATCGTCGCAACATTTTATGTCGATCTAGCCATGTCCGTCCGTCTGTCCGTCCGCCCGTCTGTCTGTCGAAAGCACGCTAACTTCCGAAGGAGTAAAGCTAGCTGCTTGAAATTTCGCACAAATACTTCTTATTAGTGTTGGTCGGTTGGTATTGTAAATGGGCCATATCGGTCTATGTTTTGATATAGCTGCCATATAAACCGATCTTGGGTCTTGACTTCTTGAGCCACTAGAGTGCGCAATTCTTATCCGATTGGAATGAAATTTTGCACGACGTGTTTTGTTATGATATCCAACAACTGTGCCAAGTATGGTTCAAATCGGTCCATTACCTGATATAGCTGCCATATAAACCGATCTTGGGTCTTGACTTCTTGAGCATCTAGAGTGCGCAATTCTTATCCGATTGGAATGAAATTTTGCACGACGAGTTTTGCTGTGATATCCAACAACTGTGCCAAGTATGGTTCGAATCGGTCCATAACCTTATATAGCTGTCATATAAACCGATCTTGGGTCTTGACTTCTTGAGCCTCTAGAGGGCGCAATTCTTATTCAATTTGAATGAATTTTGGTACGTAGTATTTTGTTATGATATCCAACAACTGTGCCAAATATGGTTCAAATCGGTTCATAACCTGATATAGCTGTCATATAAGCAAATTTGGGGACTTGACTTCTTGAGCTTCTAGAGGGCGCAATTTCTATCCGATTTGGCTGAAATTTCGCAAGACGTTTTTTTATTGTTACTTTCAACAACTATGTCAAATAAAGTACAAGTCGGTTCATAACCTGATATAGCTGCCATATAAACCCATCTGGGATCTTGACTTCTTGAGCCTCTACAGGTCGCAATTATTATCCGATTTGCCTGAAATTTAGTACGACGGATTCTCTCATGACCATTAACATACGTGTTTATTATGGTCTGAATCGGTCTATAGGCCGATACAGCTCCCATATAAATCGATCGCTCTATTTTACTTCTTGAGCCCCCAAAGGGCGCAAATCTTATTCGAATTGGATGACATTTTACACAGGTCTCCAACATATAATTTAATTGTGGTCTAAACCGGACCATATCTTGATATCGCTCTAATAGCAGAGCAAATCTTTTCTTATATCCTTTTTTTTGCCTAAGAAGAGATGCCGGGAAAAGAACTCGACAAATGCGATCCATGGTGGAGGGTATATAAGATTCGGCCCGGCCGAACTTAGGACGCTTTTACTTGTTTTTTGTTTTTATATTTCTACGGTTGGTACTAAAAATGCCTAAAACACTAAATGTTAAGGCCCGCAAACAACCGCAACTAAATTCCTATATTTTATTTCTCTTTATTCAAAGGACGGATAAGTTGTCATAACAAAGATAATTTCTGTTGACCAATTTTGACCACTCTGCCCTCGTGTTGACGTCTTCATTCCGTTGATCCAATTGAAAACAGCCAACAGATCTCGCTAATTTAAATGTTAGTCCTGCCATCGACAAAGAAAAGATTACGACTTTAAAACTCAAAATGGTATTAAATTAACTTAAAAGTTCTCCGTTCCATGTCGCCCCGGATCCTTGTGCAATCACCTCTGTAGGAGGGGTTTGCGCCACACCCCATCTGCCACTTGAGCACAAATTTGAATGACGCACTCCACTCCAAAATATCTTTCACTTGATCCCACTGTTTAAATGAGTCAAATAACCTCTAGGAGACCATTTTAGGAGGTAAAGCACCACCTAGAATCTTGGACACAAAGTTAAATGTCATACTCGTAATCTTCTCCCAAATATCTTTCATTTGAGTCTTATATTGATATGTACGCCAATATGTTGATACCCATATTGTCCCTATCGCTTCACTTTTAATTTAAAGTGACTGACTATATTCGTAATATACTTGGAGTCCCATTATGTCTACTAACTACTTAATTTCCCATGAACATTACATTTAGGAACAGGGGATACTTCTCTCATATCAATGAGTGCAGTCCGATTAATGTTAAAGATCAATGATAAAGGGCCTCCTATTTTATGCCAAGTCCGAACGGCGTGTCGCATAGCGCCACCACTTGGTAGAGAAATTTTAACATGGTAGGATACCTCTGTAATGTAGCCAGTATTGGTAAGGGGATAATCACCGCTGAAAATTTTTCTGATGTTCTCGCCGGGATTTGATCCCAGGCGTTCGGAATCATACGTCACAGTGGCCTCCTAGTTGTTTATGGGCGACCGCTTGGATACTTGAACTTAATTTAAATACCCTGTAAACAGAAAAATCTAGAATGTGAAAATATAAATGGAAGAACTGCATGTTTGTTATTAATGTATTTTAATAATACAATAAAATTCGAATATTTAATTATCCATCTCTAATTTAAAGTTTTTTATTGAATATACAAATTTCTTAATTAAACCAAAATTTTAATTTTTAATTTTTTTGCATATTGACCGTACGACCAAGAATTCGTTATGCTCGTCGCCCTTGCAATAGAAGAAAACTGTTAGCAAAATGTTTACAATCAACAATTTAAATGCGATACTTTTTTAAAAACAAAAATCGGTCTCAATCACGAAAATAATTGATTCAATTAATTTTTTAATTGAAACTGCTTCAATCCAAAAATTAAATGATAATATCAAGCACAGTTTTTGAAAAAGGTGATTGAATAAAAATCCATTAAAATATTTGCATATTCAGTTATTCAATTTTTTAATTAAATAACTAAAAAATGTATTGGAAATTTTCAATTCTTTTTTATTGGGCCAATTAAAAAAATAATTGGAAATTTGCAATAAATTTTTTAATTAATATAATTAAAAAATTAATTGAAACATTAAAAATATGCAAATGTTATATTCAAATTGAAGCGGAAAGCGCTCTATACAGGGCTCTCTTTCGATTTCGATGCAATTCGTACATATATGTATGTTAAGCTCATAGAACACGAATTTGAGGTTTGGGTCCATCACCACTTCTAGGACACTTAACATTCTAGTGAGTTTTTAAAAAGTTGGCGGAGGTCGAGGGTGTGTTGATATTGATTTGCAGAAATGTAAGACTTACTGGTCTTTAAAGTACATTTCCTATGTTATATGATACTTAAATAAACACAAAGGTTACATTTCACAAATGCAACGGAAATATTGTTTCACGAATTTAAAAAATAAGAATATCGAGGCGGCTAGATATTTTGATCATAAATAAGATTAGAATTGAGTCTCTAGACAAACTAGTTGAAAGACTTTTTGTTTGGGCGTTTTATCTTATACTAAACATAGAATGTATTCAGCAAAATTTCGAGAAACCGAACTTTTTCGAGAGACGGATCGGCTTATATCGGAGCTATATTTGACACGGGCGTTGGAAGTCGTAACAAAACACCACGTGCAAAATTTCGGTCCAATCGGATAAAAATTGAAGCTATTAAGGGCTCAACAATTCAGGTCGAAGGACCAACATATCTGGAAGCTACATCCAAATCTGAACCGATATGGCCTATTTGCAATCCCCAACGACCTACATAAATAAGAATTTTTTTTCGCAAAATTTCAAGCGGTTACCTTCGTTCGACAGTTATCGTGATTTCGCAACCTCTTTTCAACCTAACCTAAGTAAAAGTCGTAAATTATGGCCCTAAGCAATATCACAAATACAAGATCTGTTACTGACTGGAAAACTGTTGCCGGATTTGGATTATACAATTATTTCAAGCTGAGCACAACCTATTTTTTTGTTTTTGGGCGGATGAGTACTTTTTGCAGTTTGCAATAGCACTTTTAATTATACGCTCTGTGCATTCGTTATCCACTCACAAATGATTTACATCACCAACTTCATTTAAACGCCCACACACTGCAAATAGAGAGTCTTCTGATTAATACAATCGACGTTTCTATACAATTTGAAATGAATGGCGAAAAAAAGATATGATAACAATTGGTTATTGTTCAGGTTAATTAGGAGTAAATTAAGCATTCGGCTTTTGAAAAAAAATACAAACATCATTATGGTCATTAAAGCCAATCTACCTGCACAAAGCTTTACAATATTTTCAACCCAATTACAGTGGAACCCAATTAGTGCACCCAGAAAAATAAGTTTGCAGAAAAACACTGTCTGCTGATTTTAAATTTATATACCCACCATCATAGGGTAGGGGATCATTTCACTTGCAAAACATCCAAATGTCCTTGCTTTGGCTCCACATAGTAAATATATTTCTGATCGTCATAAAATTCAAAGATGGATGTCCATATGTTTGTCCGTCCGTCAGTTGTAATCACGCTACTGCCTCCAAAAATTGAGAACCGTGCTGAAGCACGGATTAATATTTTTTTAAAATATGCAGGTTAAGTTCTTGAATGGTAAAAATCGGATGATATATGAACATAGCTCCCATATAGACCAAGCTGTCAATTTTGGGTCTTTTCGCAGATTTCGCAGAAAATTGGAACAGTTGTCTGAACTGAATATGGCCCAGATCCAACCATGTCTATAGACCGATCTGACAATTTAAATCCCATTAAAGCTAATTTATTATGCCATTTCCCATAAATTTTAAACAATTAGATATAGTAGGGCCCCGCTATCCGAACTGAATATGGTCTAGATTCGACCATGTTTGGATATACATAGGTACGATATAAACCTTCATGCCGATTTTGGTTATTAAGCCCATAAAAGTTGATGTTAATGTTAACTGTGTCTTTAATAAGGATTATCGGCACCTGAACCATATATCATTAAGATCGCCCACATTTTAATATAAATATGGATATAGTAGTGTTATAATAAAATGGCATAATAAATATATACATGGTGGTGGCTACCAAAGGGTCGGCTCGGCTCGGCTGAACTTAATGTGTTTTTACTTATTATACCCACCACCGAAGGATGGAAGTATATTAATTTTGTCACTCCGCTTATATTACAAGCGGAAAGAAGAAATATCTATTTCCGACCCAAAGTATTTATATTGTTGATCGTCGTAAAATTCTGAGAAGATCTAGCCAGTCTTTAAAAATAATGATATTGAGCTGAAACTTTTTTTTGCCATAGGCAGGTTAAGTTCTTAGATGGGTTATATCGGACAATAACTTGATATAGACAGATTTCCCGATTTATGGTCTGAGTTTCAGAAAAACCGCATTGTCTGCCCGATTTCGCTCTCTCGATGTAAGGTATATGTACCGTAGGAGCTGCATTTATTATCCAATTTCGATGAAATTTGGCATTGTTTGGACCTTCGTGGTTCGTGCGGAGTTTGGTTCAGGTCGGACCATAATTGTATATACACATCCTTCTCGAATATTGAAATAGTCGGAACATATTTAACAAGTAAAAAGGCGTTAAGTTCGGCCGGGCCGAACTTTGGATACCCACCACCTCGGGTATATATGTAAACCACCTTTCATCAAAATTTGGTGAAAATTTCATACCTTATGTCCCATATCAGTTATATCAAAATAGGTTCCGATTTGGACCAAATACTAATAAGTATACCTTTTATGGGGCCAAGACTTTAAATCGAGATATCGGTCTATATGGCAGCTACATCCAAATCTGGACCGATCTGTGCGTTATTGCAGAAGTATATCAAGGCCCTTAACCTAACTCACTGTCCCAAATTTCGGCGACATCGGACAATAAATGAGCATTTTAAGGGCCCAAAACCATAAATCAAGAAATCGGTCTATATGGCAGCTATATCCAAATCTGAACCGATCTGGACCAAATTAAAGAAAGTTGTCGAAGGGGCTAACACAACTCATTGTCCCAAATAACAGCAAAATCGGATAATAAATGTGGCTTTTATGGGCCTAACACCATAAATCGGAGGATCGGTCTATATGGCAGCTATATCCAAATCTGAACCGATCTGCACCAAATTGACGGAGGCTGTTAACGGACCTTACACAACTCACTGTCCCAAATTTCAGCGACATCGGTTAATAAATGTGGCTTTTATGGGCCTTAGGCCCTTAATCGGAGTATCGGTCTATATGGCAGCTATATTCAAATCTGGACCGATCTGAGCCAAATTGACGAAGAATGTTGAAGGGCCTAACACAACTCACTGTCCCAAATTTCAGCAAAATCGATTAATAATTGTGGCTTTTATGGGCCTTAGACCATAAATTGGAGGATCGGTCTATATGGCAGCTATATCCAAATCTGGACCGATCTGAGCCAAATTAACGAAGGATGTTAAAGGGCCTAACACAACTCACTGTCCCAAATTTCAGCAAAATCGGATAATAAATGTGGCTTTTATGGGCCTAAGACCCTAAATCGGCGGATCGGTCTATATGGGGGCTATATCAAGATATAGTCCGATATAGCCCATCTTCGAACTTAACCTGCTTATGGACAAGAAAAGAATCTGTGCAAAATTTCAGCTCAATATCTCTATTTTTAAAGACTGTAGCGTGATTTCAACAGACAGACAGACAGACGGACGGACATGTCTAGATCGTCTTAGATTTTTACGCTGATCAAGAATATATATACTTTATAGGGTCGGAAATGGATATTTCGATGTGTTGCAAACGGAATGACAAAATGAATATACCCCCATCCTTCGGTGGTGGGTATAAAAATGGTTGACACATATACCGATCATCTGATTTACTGTGCAGAACCCACATAAAGTCTATTTACACGATTTCGCTGAATTTTAGAATAGTTCGTTGGACCTTCGGCTTCCGTACTGGGTTTGGCCTAGATCAGACGATACTTCGATATAGCTGCTACGGGTTCATAAATGATGCATTTTCAATTGATTTTGTCGAAATGGCATTATTATATTCAACTAAGGCGGTGGGTATCCTTGTTAGTCCTATAGTTAATAATACATATGGTTTCCAAAGAATAATATGTAATTTTTCATTACAAATTATTTGAATAACGTCAGCAGGGAAATAAAAAACCCTAAGGCCTCGGAAACACAATTTTATAACGCCGAAATGATCGCCTTTATTTATTGATATTTTAAAATAATTGTTTCAAATGAAACCATTTCGTTTTTCTTGGAATTCCATAATTCACAACAGAGCTTTACCGTAGATTTAGCCACAATGAAATCTTTTTTCAAAAATGTTCAAAGTTGACTTTTTGAATTTTTATTTTCTTCAAAAAAAAAAACTTTTTACAGTAAAAATATTTTGCGAATAAAGATTTCCCTAAGTGTCATGAATGAAAAACTTTAATGAAAATTGACTAGTCAAATTCCATGTTTACAAAAGATTCCAATCTCCATAAGAAATGCCTTGAAATAGGAAAGATATTTGTTAAATTCAGTCAGTATACTTTTATGTATGAGAGCAAATTTTATATTACACTTATGCTTGGCGCTCGGAAATTTACATCAATTGTGGGCATTTTGACTTGAGAGAATATTTGAAAATAATTTTCTTTTTGAAAATTATCACTTGTGAAGAAGAAATAAATTATTTATTAGTAGACGAAAATAAATCAAATAAGATTTAAAACGCGAATAAAACTGACAAAGAATGATAAAAGTTTACAAATTCAATAACATAGACATAATTTCGTATATCTGATTTTTATACCCTCCACCATAGGATGGGGGGTATACTAATTTCGTCATTCTGTTTGTAACTACTCGAAATATTCGTTTGAGACCCCATAATATATATATATATATATATATTCTTGATCGTCGTGACATTTTATGTCAATCTTGCCATGTCCGTCCGTCTGTCCGTCCGTCCGTCCGTCTGTCTGTCTGTCGAAAGCACGCTAACTTCCAAAGGAGTAAAGCTAGCCGCTTGAAATTTTGCACAAATACTTCTTATTTGTGTATGTCGGTTGGTATTGTAAATGGGCTATTTCGGTCCATGTTTTGATATAGCTGCCATATAAACCGATCTTGGGTCCAACATATAATTTAATTGTGGTCCAAACCGGATCATATCTTGATATCGCTCTAATAGCAGAGCAAATTTTTTCTTATATGCTGTTTTGCCTAAGAAGAGATGCCGGGAGAAGAACTTGACAAATGCGAACCATGGTGGAGGGTATATAAAATTCGGCCCGGCCGAACTTAGCACGCTTTTACTTGTTAGTTCTGCTACCTTTTCTTATTTTATCTATTGTACAAATTTTTATATTTTCATTTTGCAATTTTTGTTTGTTTCTATTTCGAGACGAGCTCAATGATCGGAGATGCAAATTGAAGAGGAAAGCCAAAGATAGCAACACACACCAACCACTATGGGACGCGTTTCGTCTTTGGTTAGAAGACTTTTCAACCATATGAGGTTGTTGTATTTGAATCGTATTGATAGCGAAAACGCATCTATGATACAATTACCACATTAACCACTCTCGACAACCCTGTCTTTTAGCTGTACTTTTTCTCGATGCATGTATTTTTGTGTAATGACAGACATTATTTCTGTGGCAAATTACACTTCTTCCGTACTACACATGATTTTGTGCATCTGTTGGAAGTTGTATTGATGGCTTCGAACGCTAGACAACGGCTCTCGCCGGGCTGTGCCGAATTTGTCATGCGTAAAATTTTATGAAAATAAAACTTATTAAAAACCAAGTTACCGGCACTAACAATAACCTGTTAACATCCTAAAACTAGTTTGAGGCCAAATAAAAATGAGCGTAAACAAAAATTCATCGAAATACTAAAACAGATTTCCCGAAACTATCACTATAAAGTTTAGATATTCGCAAAGACAAGCACATTTTGAAGGATTTGAAAGATTGGGTTTAGCCTATAAATAGTGTGTCGGCAAGCAGTAAAAAATTTGGATCTGACTTTACGGCCAAAAGTCACGAACGATGGGTCAGTTCCCACACCCAGTAGCGACCAAAATGTTTTATAAAAAAATTGAGATATCTTTACCAAATTCAAAGTAACAGAAGGATTTTGCAATTTTTGATTCCGAAAAAATTCCGATTTTACTTCTTGAGCCCTAATAGGGCGCAATTCTAATCTAATTTGCCTGAAATTTTGCACAATGACTACAACTATGGTCTTCAACACCTAAACCAAGTATGGTCCGAAGCGGTCCATAACCTGATATTGCTCCAATGGCATGGCTATTCTTTTCTATTGTTTTTTATTTGCCTATTAAGAGATACCTGGCAAAGATCTTGACAAATGCGATTCATGGTAGATTCGTAGGCACTGTAGTCAGCCAAAAGGCTGCGGTAACCTGGGGGCATCCCATACCCAAAAGAACTAAGGCGAAAAATAATAATATAGGTCCATAAACCTTTGCTAACGTCGCTAAAACAGCTTGGTGAAAGAGTTGAGTCCTACAGATTCAACAAGTTGAGACTGAAGGCGTACGGAAGTGGTGTGGTTGGGGAATAAGGATACAACTCAGCAGTTGTTGCTGAACACTTGTCTGAGGAACTATCAACTACATCCCTAAAATCTGACGGATTGCAGGAGACTGAACATCTCCCTGCCACGATCGAAACAGGAGGGAAAGGCGTATAGGCGGGAGCCGAAGAGCCCTGTGTGATTGGGTTATCCAGTTTCCGCAGTCCGCAGGATAATGGGTGCGCAAAGAAACTTATCTTGACAAGATCGAATGAATCTTTTGTGGATGAACTCCTGGCGGACTCAGAAGACGAGGCTAACGCGACAGTGGTGGACCTTCTGAATTCTGACTATGGTCCGGTGGAACTGTTAATATGAAAAGATGGGTCAGCAAAGGAACACTTCAAAAGGGCGCATTGTCTCCTCTACTTTGAAATATGGCTTTAGCAATATACTATTGTCTCCAGAAGAAATAGATGTAATAGTGATCGTGTATGCTGTTGACGTGGCTATTGCAGTTAGGGGAAAGTTCTCAGCACTCTAAGAGCTATACTTCAGGAATATCTACGTGCAACAGCGAAGGGGGCTACCGAAAGTGGTCTAGGCGTAAATCCGTGCAAGACAGAAGTAGTTTTTTTCAGCAGCAGGTACAAGTTACCTACAGTGGCTCCCGTCTCCTTGGGAGGTGAGAATGTTCCATTGACTGAAGGTGCAAAATACCTTTGTGTTTTGCTGGACACGTAATTGAACTGGAAATCAAATATTTTGGAAAAGGTAAGAAGGCAACTCATTCCCTATACACACAGAAAAAATATAGACCTAAATTGAGCGATTAAACATGGTTTTGACTTATAAAAAACTTTTCAAACAAGTTGTTAATTGCTTTAATTATTTTTGACTTCAAAATCCAAGTTTTTTGTATCATGCCAAGTGATTGGTAAAGTAAAGTGAATAGAGTAAAGCAGAAAAAATTAGAACAAATGAAACAGATACATACCAAACGAAACAAACCTGAGGACATGGAAAAAGGTAGACGTGGGTATTTATAAATATTGTATTATTATACCCTCCACCATAAGATGGGGGGTATACTAATTTCGTCATTCTGTTTGTAACTACTCGAAATATTCGTCTGAGACCCCATAAAGTATATATATTCTTGATCGTCGTGACATTTTATGTCGATCTAGCCATGTCCGTCCGTCTGTCCGTCCGTCCGTCCGTCCGTCCGTCCGTCCGTCCGTCTGTCTGTCGAAAGCACGCTAACTTCCGAAGGAGTAAAGCTAGCCGCTTGAAATTTTGCACAAATACTTCTTATTAGTGTAGGTCGGTTGGTATTGTAAATGGGCCATATCGGTCCATGTTTTGATATAGCTGCCATATAAACCGATCTTGGGTCTTGACTTCTTGAGCCTCTAGAGTGCGCATTTCTTATCCGATTGGGATGAAATTTTGCACGACGTGTTTCGTTGTGATATCTAACAACTGTGCCAAGTATGGTTCAAATCGGTCCATAACCTGATATAGCTGCCATATAAACCGATCTTGGGTCTTGACATCTTGAGCCTCTAGAAGGCGCAATTCTTATCCGATTGGAATGAAATTTTGCACGACGTGTTTCGTTATTATATCCAACAACTGTGCCAAGTATGGTTGAAGTCGGTCCATAACCTGATATAGCTGCCATATAAACCGATCTTGGGTCTTGACTTCTTGAGCCTCTAGAGTGCGCAATTCTTACCCGATTGGGATGAAATTTTGCACGACGTGTTTTGTTATTATATCCAACAACTGTGCCAAGTATGGTTCAAATCGGTACATAACCTGATATAGCTGCCATATAAACCGATCTTGGGTCTTGACTTCTTGAGCCTCTAGAGTGCGCAATTCTCATCCGATTGAAATGAAATTTTGCACGAAATATTTCGTAATGATATCCAATAACTGTGCCAAGTATGGTTGAAATCGGTCCATAACCTGATATAGCTGTCATATAAACAGATCTGGGGATTTGACTTCTTGAGCTTCTAGAGGCCGTAACTCCTATCCGATTTGGCTGAAATTTTGAATGACGTATTTTATTTTTACTTTCAACAACTGTGTCAAATAAGGTTCAAATCGGTTCATAACCTGATATAGCTGCCATATAAACCGATCTGGGATCTTGACTTCTTGAGCCTCTAGAGGTCGCAATTATTATCCGATTTGCCTGAAATTTTGTACGACGGATTCTCTCATGACCATTAACATACGTGTTTATTATGGTCTGAATTGGTCTATAGGCCGATACAGCTCCCATATAAATCGATCTCTCTATTTTATTCTTGAGCCCACAAAGGGCGCAATTCTTATTCGAATTGGCTGAAATTTTACATAGGTCTCCAACATATAATTTAATTGTGGGCGCAATTCTTATACGAATTGGCTGAAATTTTACACAGGTCTCCAACATATAATTTAATTGTGGTCCGAACCGGACCATATCTTGATATCGTTTTAATAGCAGAGCAACTCTTTTCTTATATCCTTTTTAGCCTAAGAAGAGATGCCGGGAAAACAACTCGACAAATGCGATCCATGGTGGAGGGTATATAAGATTCGGCCCGGCCGAACTTAGCACGCTTTTACTTGTTTTAATATGTTATTATCCCTTTAGAGACTATATTGGCTGGGAAAACAATGACGGATGAAAACAAATGCCGTATTCCTTCATTCGTGGTATCGAGCGCAATATGTTAAGATTGAAATTTATTAGGATTCACTTTAACATGTATATAAATTATTTTTTTCATTATACTTTTTACAGGCGGTATCCACGATAATGAATAGAGGCTCATAATGGAAAGGCAATCTTTTCTTCTTTCCTTTAGATAATATTAGTTTGTTTGAAATAAATTGGTTTAGTGAGTTAAAAACCGCTAAAATTGTATTTTTGAACTTATCATAAATCGAAATTACAAAATTTTTAATCAATTATACAAATTCGTTTATAGGTCCGATTTCAGCGAATTTTGTAATTTAATGTAGAAATTTACTTAATTGAACTATGTTTTTCATTTTTTCTGTTCACCTGCAGGAGCGTGATTGGTAAAAGTTGGTGGATTAAACCACGTGCTCACTCATAAAAAAATACATTGCAAAATCGAGCACCCATGTTGTCATTAACGCACACAGACGTTGTTTGAAATTTTGTTAACAAGCGTGGATGATTTTGTACACCGACCGTTGTGAACATCATCCGGATGTGGTGCAATATGGTAGAGCGTTTGTAGACATTCAATGGGAAGAATGAAACACTTGTTCGATACTTTTTGCTATATTTTAAAAACTGTACACTGGATGTTGTCAGAATGAGAAAGGTTGTGGACGTTTAATTCAGAAAACTATTGTTGGTTTATGAACATTTGCGGTTGATCTGATAACATTTATGTGCTGATTCACTTATCACCACATAGTTTTTGAGTCTATACGGAAGAGACAAACAAATTAACAAATAAACAAAGAGCAACAATTTTATTTTTATATCATAGCAGATTTTTAGGTTATTTTTAACGATTTGCCCACTAAAAATTGTTGAAAATGCTTGCTTCTAATGCCTCAAGTCGTCAAAGACAAGTAAATGTGCCTCATCGTCCATGTTTTGATATAGCTGCCATATAAACCGATCTCGGATCTTGACTTCTTGTGCCTCTTGAGGCCGTAATATTTATTCGATTTGGCTGAATTTTTGTATGAGGTATGCCAAGTATGGTTTTGATTCATAACCTGATAAAGCTCACATAAAAACCCATCACGATTGTACTTCTTGAACCAATTGTTATCCGATTTGGCTAAAATTTTGTACAACAACTTCTCTCCTATGAAATTCAACATACGTGCCAAAAGTGGTCGAAATGGGTCCCTAACCACATATACGAGAAGCTCTAAAATAAACTGATCTCCCGATTTTAATTCTTGAGCCCCTATAGAGCGTAATTCTTTTACGATTTGGATGAAATGCACAATGACTTCTACTATGGTCTTCAATATCAACTCGCTCCAAGTATGATCCGAACCGCTCCACAACCAGATACAGCCCAATAGCATAGCAATTCTTATCCATTATCCTTTGTTTCCATGCAAAAACTTGACAAATGCGATCCTGGTGGGGAGCTTATTGGACTCGGCCCCAGTACGCTTTTAGTTGTTTCTACTAAAATTGGGTAATAAATGCTCCTTTTACAAGAATAGGACCTTATTAAGAAAAGAAAATATATTGTCCATTTTTGAAGTTAAGAAAAAAAATCTGTCCAAAGATTCAGATCGTTTTTAAGGATCGTCGACCGTAGTGTCAAACCGAGGTATCAACGCTACGAAATAACACCCATAACCGAAAATGAAATAACCAGTAAAGAAATAATCCCTAACATAAATGAAATAAACCCCAAACTTTGGAATTAAATCCCAAATAGAAAATTAAACAAACTCCAATGTTTTGGATTTTACATCATTATGTAATATTCCCTACAAAAAATTTATGAAATAATACCCAAAAAATTAAATAATGCCCAATTAAGTTCGGCCGGGCCGAATCTTATATACCCTCCACCATAGATCGCATTTGTCGAGTTCTTTTCCCGATATCTCTTTTTAGGAAAACAAAGGATAAAAGAAAAGAATTACTATTATATTGGAATTATTACAAGTTATGGTCCGGTCTGAACTGAATATTGGAGACCATAGTAGAAGTCATTGTGTAAAATGTCAGCCAATTCGAGTAAGAATTGTGCCCTTTAGGGTCTCAAGAATAATAAAGAGAGATCAGTTTATATGGAAGCTATATCAGGCTACGGACCGATTCGTACCATATTTAACACGTTTGTTGAAGGTCATGGGAAAAGCCGTTCTACTAATCCATATAGCCCATTTACAATCCCAACCGACCTACACAAATAAGAAGTATTTGTGCAAAATTTTTAGCGGCTAGCTTTATTCCTTCGAAAACTAGCGTGCTCTCGACAGACAGACGGACGAACGGACGGACAGACGGACGGACATGGCTAGATCGACATAAAATGTCGCGACGATCAAGAATATATATACTTTATGAGGTATCAGACGAATATTTCGAGTAGTTACAAACAGAATGACGAAATTAGTATACCCCCCATCCTATGGTGGAGGGCATAAAAATGACAAAATCGTGCACTGTATCATCAACAACTTGACAAACCATGGACGTTTCTGCATTGTTAGCCAATGCGTTGTCCTGCAACGTCAGTGGGAACCAGTCATAACTTCCAATTGAAAATGTTCTACTTGATCGTCATCGCTTTTTAGTTGAAGCTACATTTTCAATTGTTCCTGAATGTTGTTACAAGCAGTTGCTAATATTAGTATTATATTTTGGATATTATAAGCATTTAAGTAAAGGGTGATTTTTTTGAGGTTAGGATTTTCATGCATTAGTATTTGACAGATCACGTGGGATTTCAGACATGGTGTCAAAGAGAAAGATGCTCAGTATGCTTTGACATTTCATCATGAATAGACTTACTAACGAGCAACGCTTGCAAATCATTGAATTTTATTACCAAAATCAGTGTTCGGTTCGAAATGTGTTCATTCACCGTTCAGCGATGAGGCTCATTTCTGGTTGAATGGCTACGTAAATAAGCAAAATTGCCGCATTTGGAGTGAAGAGCAACCAGAAGCCGTTCAAGAACTGCCCATGCATCCCGAAAAATGCACTGTTTGGTGTGGTTTGTACGCTGGTGGAATCATTGGACCGTATTTTTCAAAGATGCTGTTGGACGCAACGTTACGGTGAATGAACACATTTCGAACCGAACACTGATTTTGGTAATAAAATTCAATGATTTGCAAGCGTTGCTCGTTAGTAAGTCTATTCATGATGAAATGCCAAAGCATACTGAGCATCTTTCTCTTTGACACCATGTCTGAAATCCCACGTGATCTGTCAAATACTAATGCATGAAAATCCTAACCTCAAAAAAATCACCCTTTATTAAATTTTTAAATACTATGCTTATATTAAAGGGAACATAAGATTAAATTAAGAATAAGCGTGTAGAAGAAGGTAGCGCTGAAAATTGTCGAAATATTTTTGGTCAACATAAAATCCCAATTTTTAATTGAAGAAGAAAAAAGACGCTCCCTACTTCTACACGTTTATTGTAAATTTTCTCTTATATACACTTTCATATCTGCACAATAATAATTTACTATATTTTTCTTAATCTTTTTAAAAAAATGTCACATGTTCTCTTAGTTTGTAGTAAACAATGGATATTTGTTTTGATTTTCACCCTCGAATTCATTCTTATGTCAAACAAACACACTAAAAACGCATATATATTTCCTTTGTTTTATTCGTAAATTTTACAATTGAAAGCTGAGTTATTTGTGCCAGATGTCCTATGAAATACAATTTGTTTGTTTCCCGGATTTTACACTTTTCCATTCATAACAAATTTTTTCTTTACATGCAGATTTTGCAGCATGTAATTTCCCTTCACTGGGAATATGAAACAATTTGCTGTTTCTGCATCGACCGACAATGATTTAATAATCATGTTCTTTCGCTTTGGGTTTATCTTTGAATTGATAATAATAGGCAGAAGAAAATTAATCCAATGGCTTTTATTGGACTCGAAATCAAATTGCAATAATTCAAATCTTGTAATAATTTTCCGAATTGCTCGATAAAACCCCAATTTTTTACCAAATTAAAAAAACCACCAAAAAATGTAATAATCCCTAAATTATTTTTTTGGACTTTATTTCATTTTCTTTTTTGGAAATTATTTCATTATGCAATTATATCCAAACAATATGGAGGAAACAAACCCCAAATAAGATTAAATGTTCCCCAAAATTGCTTTTGGGGACTATTTAATTTTTTGTGTTGGGGGTTATTTCATTGGGAGTTATTTCGTAGTGCCAGAGGAATCAGTTTATTTGGAGGCCAAATCTATTTGGGGCCAGTAAAGTTCACATTAGGGCGAGGTAAGTTCATTAATTAATGATACTTAATGAACTTACCTCGGAGGCTAGCTAATACCTAATGATTGAGGGACCTTTATACAGTTCCAAAACGACAATTCGATGGACGGGCGGACATGTCAAGATAATCCAGAATATATAATTTATAGAAACTATTAATGTTCTCCTAAGCTTAGAACATTTTGTCATAGGTTGAAATTTCAAAGCAATGGACCACTGTAGGACAGCCCTTATAAAAAATTTATAAATAGTTGCTAAAATACTCACAAACATCAGTCATACATCGTCGAAACAAGGAAAAAACCACAAAACAAAAAACCTATTTCAATAGATAATATTAAGTGTTAATTTGTTTCTATTGTAGAAGAAAACAAGTAAAAGCGTGCTAAGTTCGGCCGGGCCGAATCTTATATACCCTCCACCATGGATCGCATTTGTCGAGTTCTTTTCTCGGCATCTCTTCTTAGGCAAAAAAGGATATAAGAAAAGAGTTGCTCTGCTATTAAAACGATATCAAGATATGGTCCGGTTTGGACCACAATTAAATTATATGTTGGAGACCTGTGTAAAATTTCAGCCAATTCGTATAAGAATTGCGCCCATTGGAGCTCACCAAGTAAAATAGAGAGAACGATTTATATGGGATATGTATCGGGCTATAGACCGATTCAGACCATAATAAACACGTTTGTTGATGGTCATGAGAGGATCCGTCGTACAAAATTTCAGGCATATCCGATAATAAGTGCGACTTCTAGGGGTCAAGAAGTCAAGATCCCAGATCGGTTTATATGGCAGCTATATCAGGTTATGAAACGATTTGAATCTTATTTGACACAGTTATTGAAAGTAAAAATAAAATACGTCATGCAAAATTTCAGCCAAATCGAATAGGAATTGCTCCCTCTAGAAGCTCAAGAAGTCAAATCCCCAGATATGTTTATATGACAGCTATATCAGGTTATGGACCGATTTCAACCATACTTGGCACAGTTGTTGGATATCATAACGAAATACTTCGTGCAAAAATTAATTCAAATCGGATAAGAATTGTGCCCTCTATAGGTTCAAGAAGTCAAGACCCAAGATCGGTTTATATGACAGCTACATCAGGTTATGGACCGATTTGAACCATACTTGGCACAGTTGTTGTATATAATAACAAAACACGTTGTGCAAAATTTCATTTCAATCGGATAAGAATTGCGCACTCTAGAGTCTCAAGAAGTCAAGACCCAAGATCGGTTTATATGGCAGCTATATCAGCTTATGAACCGATTTCAACCATACTTGGCACAGTTGTTGGATATCATAGCAAAACACGTCGTGCCAAATTTCATTCTGATCGGATAAGAATTGCGCACGCTAGAGGCTCAAGAATTCAAGACCCAAGATCGGTTTATATGGCAGCTATATCAAAACATAGACCGATATGGCCCATTTACAATACCAACCGACCTACACTAATAAGAAGTATTTTTGCAAAATTTCAAGCGGCTAGCTTTACTCCTTCGGAAGTTAGCGTGCTTTCGACAGACGGACGGACGGATGGACGGACGGACGGACGGACAGACGGACGGACATGGCTAGATCGACATAAAATGTCGCGACGATCAAGAATATATATACTTTATGGGGTCTCAGACGAATATTTCGAGTAGTTACAAACAGAATGACGAAATTAGTATACCCCCCATCTTATGGTGGCGGGTATAAAAAAATGTACAATAAAATGCAAAAACTGTTACTTACCTCTTATTTTCAAAAAAAAAAAACGAAACTGTTTATCCTTGTTCCATATGCCTGTGTTTGTATTATATGTATATGTGTTGTCGAACTTTCGTTGTTATACCATACATCACTACTGTGGTACAGGGTATTATAGCTTAGTGCATTTGTTTGCAGGGTTTGAATTGCTTGAACATTTTGCAATGTAAAGCAAATTTATTTTTGATTTGCTGCCTCTATTTTGAATTCAGCAATACAAACACTGTTTGTTTTTAACACCCAGAAGAGAGTTTGATCCAT
Organism: Stomoxys calcitrans; assembly: GCF_963082655.1. Lineage (NCBI taxonomy): Eukaryota > Metazoa > Arthropoda > Insecta > Diptera > Muscidae > Stomoxys > Stomoxys calcitrans. Next base: position 133,028,694 of record NC_081554.1, on the reverse strand, counting down.
TGATAAGTAAAATGATCGATTCAGAATCACATTCTGATTCGATTTAGATTATCGGCCTGTCTGTCCGTGTGTCGGTCTGTTTGTTCATAATTTGTGTACAAAGTACAGGACGCAATTTTCATCCCATCATCTTCAAATTTGGTACAGGTATTTTTTTGCCAAGAGACGAAGCCTATTGAATTTAAAAAAAATCAGCTATAGCTCCCATATATATGTTCGTCCGATTTAGACTAACACTGCAATAACATCGTCATTTGTTAACCGATTCACTCTGAATTTAGCAAGAAGGTTTTTAATGACTCTTGACACTACCGCTGCCTTTCAAAGAAATCGGTTCAGATTTAGATGTAGGTCACATAAATATCGACGATTTTCACTTCTACAGCCACTGCAAACGTATTTATTGCCAATATCCCTAAAATTTGCATGATATGGGTATAAACAGGGTATCGAATTATTTAGTAGAAAATTTACCCAATATTGGTATAAAAATTTTGTTACACTTTATGAAATTTTTCTCTTGCGTTATGAAATTTTACTAAACTACGGGAACAAAGCCTTTTTTCAAAAAAATTACAATTATTGAATATATTTAAAGTGGGTATGGAAATTTGCTAAAAAATTTTTCTTATGGCAAGTTAAAAAAACTTAAATTCTCGTTCAAAATTACTCGCGGAAGGAAAAATTACATCTTTAATTATAATCTTCCAAAGTGTCAGGGGGTGGCCCCACCACCAAAAACACTTCCCAAAACTCATTCTTAATGATTGGGCAATATGGGTATTATATTAAAAGTATTTAGAACGATTTTGTGTTTTTTGGGTCAGGGCGACCCCCTTGATACTTGGGCCAAAGATGTGTATCAAAATTTTACACTACTTTTACGTACCTTTCATTTGAAACCCATATTGCCCTAATCGGTAAAAATGTTTTTGTGGTGGTGTGTTTAGAGATGGTGCGACCCCCTTAACACTTGAGGCCAACATTTTATATTAAAAGTCTACTCTTCTTTTAACAAGTAAAAAGGCGTTAAGTTCGATACCCACTACCTCGGGTATATTTGTATGTAAACCACCTTTCATCAAAATCCAGTGAAAATTGCATACCTTATGTCCCATAGCAGTTACATCGAAGTATGATCCTATTTGGAGCAAATAAAATAATATTTGGAGCAAATAAAATAATAAATACAAGTCAATGTTCAATTATGTATAACAAAATATTGGTCTTTTTAGCTATATCTAAAAATAAACCGATCTGAACCATATACGGATGCCGAAAAGCCTAACATAAGTCAATGTGGCAAACCCAAAACCGAGAGATCGGTCTATATGGCATCTATATCCAAATCTTCACCGATCTGTGCCATAATGTAGAACTATATCAAGGGGTTTAACATAACTCAATGTCCCAAACTTCGGGGACATCGGAAAAAAAATGCGCCTTTTATGGGCTTAAGACCCTAAATCGAAGGATCGGTCTATATGACAGGTATATCCAAATTTGGACCGATCTCTGCCAAATTGACGAAGGATGTCGAGATGCCTAACACAACTCACTGTCCCAAATTTCAGCAAAATCTTATATATAAAAATCAATTTGTGTTTGTTTGTTTGTTTGTATGTTTGTTTGTTCCTTATAGACTCAGAAACGGCTGAACCGATTTTCTTGAACAGATGGAGCATAATGATCCCGTGGTGAAAATAGGGTACTACACTTTTTAATATCTGAAAGAAACGCCAGATCTCGGAGATGGGTGGTGCGATTTAAGCGAAATTTTTGTGTGCTCTCATATGGTACCCTAAAAATAAAAATTTGGTATCCAAATTTCGGATGGGATACCTAGGGTGGCCACCACACCCTAAAACCTACCAAACATATATTTAGACCAATCACGACAATATGGGACTCAAATGAAAGGTATTTAGGATAAGAAAACGTATCTGATATCCATTTGTCTGACCAAGTGCTAGGGGGACCATCCCAAGCCCCAAAACACCCCTAAATCGGACATATTTACCGATCATGGCAATATGGGACTTAAATGAAAGGTATTTGCGAGTAGAATACGAATCTGATATCCAAATGTGTGACCAAGTTTCTGGGGGTCCACCCCTTCCCCAAAACACCCCCCAAACAGGGCTTATTTACTGACCATGGAAATATGGGGCTTAATTAAAAGGTATTTGAGTGTAGAATTAGAACCTGATATTCAAATATGGGGCCAAGTGTTTGGGGAGGCGTCTCTCCCTAAAAACATCCCCCAAAGGGAACAAATTTACGACCATAGCCATATGGGGCTCAAATGAAAGGTCTTTGGGAGTAAAGCACGAATCTGATATCAATATTTGGGGAAAGTGTCTATGAGGACACCCCACCCCCACAATACCACCCAAATAGTAAGTATTTGCTGACTTTTGCAATATGAGGCTCAAATAAGAGGGTTTTTAGAGTGGAACACGAATCCGATATATATTTTCAAGGCCAACTCATAGAGTGGCCGCCCATCCCCCAAAACACCCCCCAAGCCGGTCATGACTGCCGTCTGTGGAAATATGGGGCTCAAATTAAAGGTATATGGGAGTAGACCACGTATCTGATATCAACATTAGGGACCAACTGTCTAGGGGACGTCCCACCATCATAACAACCCCCAAATAGGACGTATTTGTTTACCAAGACAATTTGGGTCGTAAAGAGAGTGGAACTAAATATTTATAGTTTTTAGGTCCAATACCCCAAACCGGACATATTTGCTGACTTTTGCAATAAGGGGTTTAAATGAGATTTGAAAACGAATTTGATATCCAATTTTGAGGGCAATGGCAATATGGGATTCAAATAAATGATATATAGATATATGAGAATAGAGCACGTTGCTGATATCTTTTCAGGGCTTAGTGTTTGGGGGACCACCCCACTCCCCAAAACATCCCTAATAAGGCATATTTACCGACTATGTGAATTTTGGGCCTAAATGAAAGGTATTGGGGGGTAGAGCATGAATTGATACCCACATTCGGGACCAATTTTCGGGTGGTCTACTCCTTTCTCAAAATACCCCACAAACAGAAATTTTTTAGTGACCATCGCAAAATGGGGCTCAAATAAAGGTATTTGGGAGTAGAATACGAATTTGATATCCAAATGTAGGACCATAAATTTTAGGCAACACCCCTTCCCCAAATCATCCCCCAAAGAGTTAAAATTTGTCGACCATGCTAATATGTGGCTTAAATGAAAACGAATTTGATAACCAATTTTGGGACCATGTGTTTGGGGGACGCCTCATCCTGTAAACTCTCCTCAAAACCAATGGCAATATGGGGTTTAAGTAAATGGTATTTGAGAGAAGAGCACGATGCTGATATTTTTTCAGGGCCAAGTATCTGGAGGGCCACCTCACACCCGAAAACACCCCTAAATCAGATATCATGAAAATATTGGGCTGAAATAAAATATTTTAAGAATGGGGTATACCTTACATCCAAACTCAAATTCGTAGACCAATAAAGATTATATGGGATTCAGATAAAGGCACTTATATTGTTAAACTGGTTGTCAAGCGATAAACTATTTTCGTAGCATGGTATTTCATAAATAATAAAAAAATAAATATTCCAAGGAAACTTTTGTTCCATATAAAGTAAAAGAAGGCGCAGCGGAGCAGGCCCGGTCCAACTAGTCGGATAATAAATGTGGCTTTTATGGGACTAAGAACCTAAATCGGAGGATCGGTCTATATGGCAGCTATATCCAAATCTGGACCGATCTAGGCCAAATTGACGAAGGATGTTGAGGGGCCTAAGACAACTCACTGTCCCAAATTCCAGCAAAATCGGATAATAAATGTGGCTTTTATGGGCCTAAGACCATAAATCGGCGGATCGGTCTATATGGCAGCTATATCCAAATCTGGGCCAAATTGACAAAGGATTTTGAAGGGCCTAACACAACTCACTGTCCAACATTTCAGCAAAATCGGATAATAAATGAGCCCCTTTGAGCCCCTAAAGGGCGCAATTTTGACATTTTACACAGGTCTCCAATATAAAGTAATATAATTGTGGTCCAAACCGGACCATATCTTGCTATCGCTCTAATAGCAATGCAAATCTTTTCTTATATCCTTTGTTTACCTAAAAAGAGATACCGTGGCAAGAGCTCGACAAATGCGATCAATGGTGGAGGGTATAAAAGATTCGGCCCGGCCGAACTTAGCACGCTTTTACTTGTTTCTTCTAACATCCCCTTTATAATTAAGCAGCAGTAATTTTCAGCAAACAACAGTCTACTAACGAGCAACGCTTGCAAATCATTGAATTTTATTACCAAAATCAGTGTTCGGTTCGAAATGTGTTAAAATTTTGACAAATTTTGTTCAGCGATGAGGCTCATTTCTGGTTGAATGGCTACGTAAATAAGCAAAATTGCCGCATTTGGAGTGAAGAGCAACCAGAAGCCGTTCAAGAACTGCCCATGCATCCCGAAAAATGCACTGTTTGGTGTGGTTTGTACGCTGGTGGAATCATTGGACCGTATTTTTTCAAAGATGCTGTTGGACGCAACGTTACGGTGAATGAACACATTTCGAACCGAACACTGATTTTGGTAATAAAATTCAATGATTTGCAAGCGTTGCTCGTTAGTAAGTCTATTCATGATGAAATGTCAAAGCATACTGAGCATCTTTCTCTTTGACACCATGTCTGAAATACCACGTGATCTGTCAAATACTAATTCATGAAAATCCTAACCTCAAAAAAATCACCCTTTATAAAGAGTTTGGTCGAAATCCGTTCAGATATAGATATAGCTCCCATATATGTGCTTGCCCGACTTTGAGTAATATTGCAATAATGGGGTCATTTGTCAACTGATTGTCACTTAAATTAGCACATATAATCCTCATATGACTGTAGATATTTTTTTAAATATCGAAATCGGTTCAGATTTATATTTAACTTCCGTTTTCGTATATACCGCACTATTTGCTCATATCGAACCGTAGTAATTAAAATTTTGAACACATTTGCTAGAAATTTGGTACGGATTGTTTTATACCTCATCTGAAAGGCTCCGCCTCCAAAGCCCTTTAAATTCGGTTCAGAATAAGATATAGCTCCCAATTTTCACTTAAAGGGTAGGTGTTGGGAGGGTATTATATAGTCGGCGCCACCCGACTTTTGCCTTTCCTTACTTGTTTTCGCTTTATGCAAATTTACACTTTTATACCCAAAGTGGGTACTTCACAAAAACAGCAGTAATGCAATGTGGTACTCCAAAGATCTGAATGGAAAGATAAATAGCAGTACGCATCAACACACAAATGAAGAAAACACAACCTAAACCAACTCCATAGTTAGTTTAGAGTGCAGTGTAATGTGAGAGCATTGTCGGACTCTTCGGGAAATAGACAGCAAATATACCTGTCCATTTAAAGTGGGTATGCTCTGTCTATGCTGTTGTTCGTCTGCCGTTTTCAGCTTTAACCATAGCGCACATACAAGTGCACTTTGTGGCGAGAAGAAAAAACAAACAAAATTTTGAAAAAGCATTCACCTTTGGCCCCTTTGCGTTCTCTGATTAAAACATTAGTTACTAATTGACTTTTAAATAGAAAAAGAGATAGAGAGGTAGAAGAACATACTCAAACTGAAGGAAGTCTTTCGGTTTCTTAACACAGTCTTTAAAGTTTTGTTATATATGCCATAGCAGAGTAAAAGATTTAAAACATGCATTAGAAATATAAGAAACCCATGCTGACCTTACTTGAAGCAATACAAATGTGTTTACATCGTAGATACATTTTGAAAACCGAAATGGGTTCAAAAGGTAGATGCCGCTGTATTTGTGGTTCTACTATTAATAACTTAAAAATAAATAAAAAACAAGTATTGTAAAAGCGTGCTAAGTTCGGCCGGGCCGAATCTTATATACCCTCCACCATGTATCGCATTTGTCGAGTTCTTTTTCCGACATCTCTTCTTAGGCAATACAAGTAAGAGCGTGCTAAGTTCGGCCGGACCGAATCTTATATACCCTCCACCATGGATCGCATTTGTCAAGCTCTTGCCAAGGTATCTCTTTCTAGGCAAACAAAGGATAAAAGAAAAAAATTGCTGTTATTGGAACAATATCAAGTTATAGTTCATTTCGGACCATAATTGAACTGAATATCGAAGACCATAATAGAAGTCATTATTTAGAATTTCAGCCACATCTAGTAAGAATTGTGCACTTTAGGGGCTGAAGAAGCAAAATAGGGAGATCTGTTTATAGGGAAGCTGTATTAGGCAATAAACCGATGTATGCCATATTCGACACGTATGTTAAAGGTCATGAGAGAAGCAGGTCAGCAGAGAAGCAGAAGAAGTACAAAATTTCAGCCAAATCGGATAATACTTGCGCCCTTTTGAAGCTCAAGAAGTCAAGATCCCATATCGGTTTATATGGCAGCTATATCAGGTTATGAACCGATTTGAACCATACTTGGCACAGTTATTGGATATCATAACAAAACACTTCGTGCAAAATTTCATTCCAATCGGATAAGAATTGCGCCTTCTAGAGGCTCAAGAAGTCAAGACCCAAGATCGGTTTATATGGCAGCTATATCAAAACATGGACCGATATGGTCCAGTTTTACCACAATTAAATTATATTTTGGAGACCTGTGTAAAATGTCAGCCAATTCGAATAATAATTGCGCCCTTTGGGGGCTCAAGAAGTAAAATAGAAAGATCGATTTATATCGGGCTATAGACCGATTCAGACTATAATAAACACGCATGTTGATGGTGATGAGAGAATCCGTCGTACAAAATTTCAGGTAAGTCGGATAATAATTGCGTCCTCTAGAGACTCATGAAGTCAAGATCCAAAATCGGTTTGTATGGCAGCTATATCAGGTTATGAACCGATTTGAACCATACTTGGCACAGTTGTTGAAAGTAAAAATAAAACATAAAACTCAAGAAGTCAAGTCCCCAGATCTGTTTATATGACAGCTATATCAGGTTATGAACCCATTTAAATCATACTTGGCACAGTTGTTGGATATCATAACAAAACACGTCGTGCAAAATTTCATTCCAATCGGATAAGAATTGCGCACTCTAGAGGCTCAAGAAGTCAAGACCCAAGATCGGTTTATATGGCAGCTATATCAAAACATGGACCGATATGGCTCATTTACAATAACAACCGACCTACACTAATAAGAAATATTTGTGCAAAATTTCAAGCGGCTAGCTTTACTCCTTCGGAAGTTAGCGTGCTTTCGACAGACAGGCGGACGCAAAGACAACCACATTTTGAAGGCTTTGAAAGATTAGAATCGGCCTTTAAATAGTGTGTGTTTGAAAGCAATACAAAACTCAGTTCTGAGTTTAACCAAATGTTCTTGGGGGAGGCTTCCGGCTTTCAAGAACAGATTACACAGCATTTTCCATGGAGTGTCAATCGATTACCTCTGGCCCATTATATCATCGGGACAAAGAGTGTGTTCATCAAGCAGATAGGTCAATCTAGTGGAGTATCCCGTTGAAATCGGTTGTGTTTGCAGCTTAGCCCCAATTAACTATCCATGCAAAAATTGGACGGAATATTTCCTTTCCTTTATATACCCACCGCAATAGGATGGGGGTATAATAATCTAGTCATTCCGTTTGTAGCACCTCGTAATATTGATCTGCGACCCCATAAAGTATATATATTCTGAATCCTCTCGACACCCTGATTCGATCTAGCCATGTCCGTCCGTCTATCGAAATCACGATAGCAGTCGAACGCCTAAAGCTATCCGCTTGAAATTTTGCACAGATACTTAATATTGATGTACAATAGATCGTTAGGGACTGCCAACGGGTTTATAACGGTTTAGATTTGGATATAGCTCCCACATAAACCGATCTCCCGGTTTGGCTTCTTGACCCCCTGGAAGCCTGAAATTTTGCACATAGTATTCCGTTATGACCTTTAACATCAAATCGGTCTATAACCTGGTATAGCTCCCATATAAACCGATCTCCCGATTTGAATACATGAACCCCTGGAAGCCACAATTTTCACCCGATTTTGCTTAAATTTTGCATTAGTGTTGTCTTATGACTTCTAAAAACTGTGTTAAGTACGGTTCAAATCGGTCTATAACCTGAAATAGCTCCCGTATAAACCGATCTCCCGATTTGACATCTTGAGCCCCTGGAAGCCCATATTTTCATCCGATTTGGCTTAAATTTCGCATTTAATGTTCTCTTATGACTTCCTAAAACTGTGCCAAGTAAAGTTCAAATCACCGCTTCTCATGCATTGGGTATATACTGCAGTTTTCAGACCTATAATGCTATATGGTGTTGTGGTCAGGTGGACGACGCTTCAAAAGTTTACCAACTGCTCAATACTTAACGGGATGTAAAAGACGGCTTGTTTGTGCATAATAGCCGCACTGAGGACGACACCATCTGATGCACTGAATTTAATGCTACATCTTATGCCTCTGAACATTGTGGCTACCCAAATTGCAGCGACCACTGTCGTGAAGTTAAGGGGATCTTTCTCATTGGTCATGTGGCGACTACGGACACTGCGTTGTCCTTGATATGTGATTTTCCAGGCAGTGTGGATTACACCCTACCTGAGCCACTTTTTGACAAAAAGTTCTGAACCACTATTCCTGATAGAACCGATTGGAACTACGATATCCCTGGAAACAGAAGTTACATAGACTTCTATACGTATGGTTCCAAACTAAACGACTAGTTGGGCTTTGGGGTGTACTCAAAAGTTCAAGAACTGGTCATATCGAAAAGGTTGCCCGACCACTGCAGTGTGTATCAAGCAGAGATCCTTGCAATTAAGAAAGTGGTGGAATGGCTAAGATATAATGTCATTACTACGATTGGCGTAAAATCCCTGGAGAACGTATTTCTGAACACGAAAACCACCCTCGCAGATCTCTCAACAAGATGGCAAAACAGTTGAAAATTCACATGTTCTGGGTGCCGGGCCACAGAGATATCCCAGAGATTTGTAAAGCGGACGAGCTTGCGAGACTAGGAACTACCCTACACATTCCAGGGATACTGGAATCTGTGGGTATGCTAACCTGATGTAGCTCCCATATAAATCGATCTCCCGATCTCACTTCTTGAGCCCCTGGAAGCCACAATTTTGCATGCGGTGTTCTGTTTTAACTTCCAACAACTGTGCCAAGTACGGTCCAAATGGGTCTATAACCTGATATAGCTCCCATATAAACCGGTCTCTCTTGGTTTGTAGAAGAAAATTATACCCTTTAACTAAATTTAGTTTGTGTGAATTTTTAGCAAATCCATGGTGATGATCCATGATTTGGCCCGGCCGAACTTGGCACGCTTTTACTTTTTATGTTTAACTCGACAACTTTTTTCCTGTATTTTCTAACATATAAAGGGTGATTTTTTTGAGGTTAGGATTTTCATGCATTAGTATTTGACAGATCACGTGGGATTTCAGACATGGTGTCAAAGAGAAAGATGCTCAGTATGCTTTGACATTTCATCATGAATAGACTTACTAACGAGCAACGCTTGCAAATCATTGAATTTTATTGCCAAAATCAGTGTTCGGTTCGAAATGTGTTTCGCGCTTTACGTCCGATTTATGGTCTACATAATCGACCAAGTGAGCAAACAATTAATGCGATTGTGACCAAGTTTCGCACTCAGTTTACTTTATTGGACATTAAACCAACTGCCAAATTATGAAGGGAATGTAAGAAGAAACAAGTAAAAGCGTGCTAAGTGCGGCCGGGCCGAATCCTATGTACCCTCCACCATGGCTCGTATTTGTCGAGCTCTTGCCACGGTATCTCTTTTTACGCAAACAAAGGATAAAACAAGTGAAAACGTGCTAAGTTCGGCCGGGCCGAATCTTATATACACTCCACCATTGATCGCATTTTTCAAGTTCTTTCGCGGTATCGCCTTTTAGACAAACAAAGGGTAAAATAAAACAAGTAAAAGCGTGCTAAGTTCTGCCGGACCGAATCTTATATACCCTCCACCATGGATCGCATATGTCGAGTTCTTTTCACGGCATCTCTTCTTAGGCAAAAAAGGATATAAGAAAAGATTTGCTCTGCTATTAGAGCGATATCAAGATATGATCCGGTTTGGACCACAATTAAACTATATGTTGGAGACCTGTGTAATATGTCAGCCAATTCGAATAAGAATTGCTCCCTTTGAAGGCTCAAGAAGTAAAATAGAGAAATCGATTTATATGGGATCTGTATCGGGCTATAGACCGATTCAGACCATATTAAACACGTATGTTGATGGTCATGAGATGGCAGTTCAATTTTGCTTATTTACGTACCCATTCAACCAGAAATGAGCCTCATCGCTGAACAAAATTTGTCGATAAAAAAGCGGATTTTCTGCCAACTTTTCTAGGGCCCATTCACTGAAAATTCGACGTTGTGGCAGATCGTTCGGCTGCAGTTCTTGCACGAGCTGTATTTTATACGGTTTTACACCAAGATCTTTGCGTAAAATCTTCCATGTGGTCGAATAACACAAACCCAATTGCTGCGAACGGCGACGAATCGACATTTCACGGTCTTCAGCAACACTCTCAGAAACAGACGCAATATTCTCTTCTGTACGCACTGTACGCATTCGTGTGGTTGGTTTAATGTCCAATAAAGTAAACTGAGTGCGAAACTTGGTCACAATCGCATTAATTGTTTGCTCACTTGGTCGATTATGTAGACCATAAATCGGACGTAAAGCGCGAAACACATTTCGAACCGAACTCTGATTTTGGTAATAAAATTCAATGATTTGCAAGCGTTGCTCGTTAGTAAGTCTATTCATGATGAAATGTCAAAGCATACTGAGCATCTTTCTCTTTGACACCATGTCTGAAATCCCACGTGATCTGTCAAATACTAATGCATGAAAATCCTAACCTCAAAAAAATCACCCTTTACATGTTGCTAATCATATGGGATTATTAATGAAAAATAATATTTTTATCATTTAATTAAAAAAAAAAAAAGTATTTTGTATTGTGTGTGATTTTATTGACCTCTTTGTATAAATCAAGAGTTTTATATTGCAAAAAATCAAGTGCGTTCGAAAGTTATTAAATTTTTACAAACTCTTGGAATCTTAGTGATGGTTATCATTTCTGTTGGTCCCATTCGATGGTCTGACTTATTCATGTTCATTCTCTTAGTCATCGCCGTCATCACAGGTCATTATACTGCACAATTTATCTCATTGTAAGTAATTACCATTGTTTAGCTGATATGCGGTAGTGGTGATGGCAGTCCCGACAGATGACAGAGGGTAACATGGCAACTGGTCCATGTCTACTCCGTGTTGACTACGCAAGGCACGCTGTGAATCGGCGAGATGCAAAGCTGACTGTGCTCCCTCTTTCTCTCTCTCTCTCATTGTTAAAAAGAATAAATCGTATCAATTTGTTAAAGTGTCACTTTGATGCATTCCTACCAGGGATGGAAAAGTCAGCACTTTAGGACTTTTTTTCAGTGCACTCATATTAAAATAGTACTCTGAAAATAGCAAAAACTGTCTGCTGAATCTTGGTAAAAAGTTAATGTTTTTGCTATTATAGCAGTAGTTCTGCTTTACAGCAGCAGTTCTGCAATTTCAGAGAAGCAGGCTGACTGCTGAAAAGTCTGTTGTTTGCTGAAAATTACTGCTGCCAAATTATGAAGGGAATGTAAGAAGAAACAAGTAAAAGCGTGCTAAGTGCGGCCGGGCCGAATCCTATGTACCCTCCACCATGGCTCGTATTTGTCGAGCTCTTGCCACGGTATCTCTTTTTACGCAAACAAAGGATAAAACAAGTGAAAACGTGCTAAGTTCGGCCGGGCCGAATCTTATATACACTCCACCATTGATCGCATTTTTCAAGTTCTTTCGCGGTATCGCCTTTTAGACAAACAAGGGGTAAAATAAAACAAGTAAAAGCGTGCTAAGTTCTGCCGGACCGAATCTTATATACCCTCCACCATGGATCGCATATGTCGAGTTCTTTTCCCGGCATCTCTTCTTAGGCAAAAAAGGATATAAGAAAAGATTTGCTCTGCTATTAGAGCGATATCAAGATATGATCCGGTTTGGACCACAATTAAACTATATGTTGGAGACCTGTGTAATATGTCAGCCAATTCGAATAAGAATTGCGCCCTTTGAAGGCTCAAGAAGTAAAATAGAGAAATCGATTTATATGGGATCTGTATCGGGCTATAGACCGATTCAGACCATATTAAACACGTATGTTGATGGTCATGAGAGGATCCGTCGTACAAAATTTCAGGAAAATCGGATAGGATAGGTTATGGACCGATTTGAACCATAATTGACACAGTTGTTAGAAACTATAACCAAACATCTAATGCAAAATTATAGCCAAATCGGATAAGAATCGCGTCCTCTAGTGACTCAAGAATTCAAGACCCCAGATCGATTTATATGGCAGCTATATCAGGTTATGGACCGATTTGAATTATTCTTAACACAGTTGTTGGAAGTCATAACAAAATACGTCGTGCACAATTTCAGCCAAATCGGATGAGAATTGCGCACTCTAGACGCTCAAGAAATCAGAACCACAGATAGGTTTATATGACACCTATAGCAGTTTATGGACCGATTTCAACCATACTCAGCACAATTGTTGAAAGTCATAATAAAACATCTCGTGCAAAGTTTCAGCCCAATCGGATAAGAATTGCGCCCTCTAGCGACTCAAGAAGTCAAGTCCCAGATCGGTTTATATGGCAGCTATATCAAAACGTGGACCGATATAGCCCATTTACAATCCCAACCGACCTACACTAATAAGAAGTATTTGTACAAAATTTCAAGCGGCTAGCTTTACTGCTTCGAAAGTTAGCTTGCTGTCGACATACAGACGGACGGACGGACATGGCTAGTTCGACTTAAACTGTCATGACTATCAAGAATATATATACTTTACTAGCTGACCCGGGCCCGCTCCGTTGCGCCTTCTTTTACTTTATATGGAATAAAAGTTTCCTTGGAATATTTATTTTCGACAATTAAAGATCTTTTAATGAAATACTATGCTCCGAAAGTAGTATATCGCTTGACCAATAGTTTAACAATATAAGTGCCTTTATATAAACCCCATATGATCTTTATTGATCTACGAATTTAAGTTTGGATGTAAGGTTTACTCCATTCTTAAAATACATAATCTACTCCCCAATACCTTTTTTTGAGCCCCATATTGCGATGGTCACCAAAAAATTGCCGTTTGTGGGGTATTTTGGGTATCAATTCTTGCGAAAATGGGTATCAATTCTTGCTCTACCCCCAATACCTTTCATTTAAGCTTCACATTAACATGGTGGGTAAATATGCCCGATTTAGGGGTGTTTTGGCGATTGGGGTGGTCCCCCAAACACTAAGCCCGGAAAATATATCAACAATGTATTCTATTCTCATATATCTATATATCGTTTATTTGAACCCCATATTGCCATTGCCCTCAAAATTGGATATCAAATTCGTTTTTAATCTCTTTTAAACTCTTTATTGCAAAAGTCAGCAAATATGTCCGGTTTGGGGTATTGGCCCTAAAAACTATGAATATTAAGTTCCACTCTCTTTACGACCCAAATTGTGTTGGTGAACAAATACGTCCTATTTGGGGGTTGTTATGGTGGTGGGACGTCATCTAGACAGTTGGGCCCTAATGTTGATATCAGATACGTGGTCTACTCCCACATGCCTTTAATTTGAGCCCCATATTTCCATAGACGGCAGACATGACCGTCTTGGGGGGTGTTTTGGGGGATGGGCGGCCACTCTATGAATTGGACTTGAAAATATACATCGGATTCGTGTTCTACTCTAAAAACCCTCTTATTTGAGCCTCATATTGCAATAGTCAGCAAATACTTACTATTTGGGTGGTGTTGTGGGGGTGGGGTGGCCCCATAGACACTTTTCCCAAATATTGATATCAAATTCGTGCTTTACTTCCAAAGACCTTTCATTTGAGCCCCATATTGCTATGGTCGTAAATTTGTCTCCTTTGGGGGATGTGTTTGGTGAGAGGCGGACCCCCAAACTCTTGGTCCCATATTTGGATATCAGATTCGCATTCTACATTCAAATACCTTTTATTTAAGCCCCATATTTCCATTGTCAGTAAATGAGTCCTGTTTGGGGGGTGTTTTGGAAAAGGGGTGGTCCCACATTTGGATATCAGATTCGTATTCTACTCCCAAATATCTTTCATTTGAGTCGCATATTGCCATGGTCGGTAAATATGTCCGATTTAGCGGTTTTTTGGGGCTTGGGGTGGTCCCCCTAGCACTTGGTTCGACAATACCTTTCATTTCAGTCCCATATTGTCGTGATTGGTCTAAATATATGTTTGGTAGGTTTTAGGGTGGAGCGGTCTCCCTAGGTACCCCATTCGAAATTTCGATACCAAATTATGAGAACACACAAAATTTCGCTTAAATCGCACCACCCATCTCCGAGATCTGGCGTTTCTGAAAATTAGGGTAAGGGGGAGGGTCCGCCCCTTCAAATATCAAAAAATGTAGTACCCTATTTTCACCACGGGGTCATTATGCACCATCTGTGAAAATTTCAAGAAAATCGGTTCAGCCGTTTCTTAGTCTATAAGGATCACACAAACAAACAAACACAAATTGATTTTTGTATATAAGATGGGGTCTTAGACGAATATTTCAAGGAGTTACAAACAGAATGACGAAATAAGTATACCCCCATACTATGGTGGAGGATATAAAAATAAAGTACAAATGTAAATGTGTGTCTCAGTCGATGTTTATAATCACCACTGAATGTATACTTTCCATAATTCCTTTTCTTTAAATTTTGAAACAAAAGGCCATGCCAGTCATGTACATTAGTAGAGCAAGAACAAAAAAAAGGCGAGCGAGCTCAGCAACATTTCGAAATGTATACCAATAGATTAATCAGGTAGCTTCTTTACAGTTATATTCCACAAATTAAAATCATCTCTTCCAATAAAATTTCTATAAAAATGCCTAAAGTAATAAAAACAAGTAACAGGCGAATATAAAAAATACCATAATCATATTTTTCAGCAAATTTTTGTACTTAAAACAGCTGATTTTGTTTGCTGATTTAGCTGACCCAATTCTTTACTAATACAGCAGCCCTATGCTTTCTGAAACAGCAGTAATATCTGCTTTCCAATTTTCAGCAGAAAAAACTGCTGTTTCCGCAAACATTTTAGCTGTTTGAATAACAAATTTGGTTGATTGTACTTTTTCCACCAAAGGAGTACCATGTAACTCCGCGACCGATTAAGTATCTTTTCAAGCAATACGAATTTTTCGAACAATTCGGATGTTTTCGAGCCATTTTTATCCTAAAAGACGACAAGTTCTCACTTTATGAAACAAGCAACTATAAAATAGGCATATTCACTTGTTAGTCGCTCGAATCACATCTGTCCGACGTCGAAACTGCTTAATGCGGATTGTTGGTGGAATAAATTCACCATCCTCTCTCATCATCACGACATTCACCTAACTAGTTTAACACATCATTTTCCTATTAGTCATCTACATCTACCTCAATTAATGTTTTTTTTACTTTTATTATTATTAACATATTTATAAATAACATCATTAACGATATGCACTCAAATGAAATTATTTTTTACTTTTAAATTTATCTAAATCATATTTTGCATCTTTAATGTACGAATTATTTTGTTAATTTACTATGCCTTTTAACATTTTTCACATTTGCTCGTTTTGTTCTTACTACACATTGAATAGCGAAGTTCATATCAAAAACAAGTATACACACAACATATTACACATATTTATATGGAAACTACGTTTAGGTACAACTGAACTTACGACTGTCGTGCTCTCACATGCTTTTTATACCCACCACCATAGGATACCCCTATCCTAATATAGTCATTCATTGATCTAGAACCCCATAAAGTACATACATATATTGTTGATCGTCTCGACATTCTGAGTCGAACTCGCCATGTCCGTCCGTCTGTCGAAATCACAATAGCGGTCGAACGCGTAAAGCTAACCGCTGGCCCAAGATTCGGCCTGACCGAACTTACTTGTTTATATTTTTATGCCCTCCACCATAGAATGAAGGTTTACTAATTTCGTCACTCTGTTTGTAATATTTCTTATTAGTGTAGGTCAGTTAGGATTGTAAATGGGCCATATTGGTCCATGTTTTGATATAGCTGCCATATAAATCGATGTTCGATCTTGACTGCTTGTAGGACTAGAGGGCGCAATTTTTATTCAATTTGGCTGAAATTTGCATGAGATATTTTGTTATGACTTCCAACAATTGTGCTAAGTATGGCTGAAATAGGTCATTAACCTGATACAGGTATCATATAAACCGATCTGGAGTCCGGACTTCTTGATCCTCTAGAGGGAGTAATTCTTATCCGATTTGGCTGAAAATATGTATGACGTGTTTTGTTATGAATTCCGACAACTGTGCTAAGTATGGTTAAAATCAGTCCATAACCTGATATAGCTATTGTATTATTGCTGAAATTTTGCACAACGGCTTTTCCCATGACTTTCAACATAAATCTTGGATAGCCTGATACAGCTCCCCTATAAACCGTTCTGCCTATTTTACTTCTTCAGTCCCTAAAGAGCGCAATTCTTACTAGATTTTGATTAAATTTTGTACCATTGCTTCTACTATGGACTCCAACCTTCAATTCAATTATGGTCCGAAATGAACCATAACTTGATATAGCTCTTTCTCAGAGATTTTTCAAATCTTTGTGAAAGACAAAAAGTTTTCTTTGGATCCAAAAAAGTACCTTTTTAGTACCATTTCAAAGTTAATATTATCCATCCCGCATTCATACTATAGCCTCTCCAGATGATAGGTGCTGAGCTGTGCGGAGGAGAAAGAGTAGTGGTCGATTTACCCTAAGCCGGCCACAAAGCAAACAAAAACAAAGAGAAATAAAAGAATACAGCTGAAAAGCAAGTAAATATGGTGACAAAGCAGAGAGCGAAACAAAGGATAGCGAGAAACAACTCTCACACATACGCCGGCGAGTCGTCCTGGGCAGACACACAAAGCGTACTTTGTTTCCACTTAAATTAATGAAATTGAAGAAAGTGAAAGGCAAACACAACTAATGGCGAATAATGGGCAATCCATGGTGGTCACTGCCACGATAATGTAATTAAGTGTCAAATTGCAAATGCAGAGGAAAACATGAGCCCAGTTGAACATACTCAACTTTGAAGGATTAATGACAAAATTTGATAAAATTTAACGGCAATAGCTGTTGCCCTTTCGGGCAAATCTTTTGTCCGAGTTGACAGAGAACTGTCTTAACGTATGGGAAAAGATAAGCAAAGAGATGTCTAGACATATCAACCAACTCAAACTGTCTCTCAAATTTGAAAATTTATTTCAACCTTATTTAAATATGTTTATTAAAACAGTCATAAAACAAGGATAATGGCAAAAAAAATGCTTACCAAGGAACAACAGTCTACTCTAATTTCAATAAACGCTTTCCGATAAGGGGTTTTTAAAGCCCATTTTGAACAGCGAAATTATACTCAGATAGTTTCATTCAAATCAACTGGCGGACCGATCATTTTTGAAATTCGACAAATAGATTAAAACATCCAACAAAATGCTTGCTTCCAAAGATGTAGAAAAAAAATGTTTTTGGGAATCTGGATGTACTCGTAGCTTACGGTTACAAAATGGGATTTAAGTAAGATTTTACGAAAAACGCAATAACGTAAAGTTCGCATACAGGGTGGCTGATGAATATTGCTACAATGATGAATATTGCTACATTTTTTTTTCGGTGTATGGAATACATTTTTCTTTTATTCATGTTAAATTAAATTATTAAATTAATTATTAAATTATTATTAATTAAATTAATTAATTAATTAATTAAATTAATTATTAAATTATTATTATTAAATAGAAAAAAAGTTATTACATTTTTTTTTGGTAGCGGCTTTCATCAGCCACCCTGTAGAAGAAATTGACAACAAAAACTATAAGAGAAAAACAGACCAAAAAAGATGCAATAGTATGAAGAAAACACTTCCCAGCGAAATAAATCAGTAGTTATTCTAAAAGAACCGCATTTTATGTACTTCCAAAGTGAGAAAGTTTGTTTTAATTTTACGACCTGACAGGAATATCAATTGGGAGCAGATCTAAAGAAGTGAATTGTTGTAGTTTTTCAGCAATATATTCTCAGTTGAATGCTATTTGTTCTGTACACAATTGTTGACTTCTTGAACTAGATGCTCTAAAAAGGTTTTGTTCAGAGTTTTAGTCGTTTAAACTTTTTATTATTATAACCATTTTTTCAATACCCTCTATGTCACTTATGCTCCAAATAGTTATACTTTACATTTAATGGCTGGTACTATATTAGTTTTTCGCAACATTTTTTAGTGATCACTATTTTTAGATAAAAGATTTTGAAGCAAAAAAACTTACTGATTTCATTCAGAAGGACATTCCCTCATTACTTATGAAAAAATCTTCATAAAAGTATTGTGGTTTCAATGAGATTTTCTGTAGTGTTTTAAAAAAGTAACCGTGAAAAATTTGTGTTTCCAACTTTAACAAGTAAAAAGGCGTTAAGTTCGGCCGGGCCGAACTTTGGATACCCACCACCTCGGGTATATATGTAAACCACCTTTCGTCAAAATCCGGTGCAAAACTCATACCTTATGTCCCATAGCAAAAATATGTGGAGGCGCTTAACTTAACTCTTTGTCCACAATTTCGGCAACATCGGACAATAAATGCGCTTTTTATGGCCCCAAAACCTAAAACCGAGAGATCGGTCTATATGGCAGCTATATCCAAATCTGGACCGATCTGTGCGATAATACAGAAGTATGTCAAGGGGCTTAACGTAGCTCACTGCCCCAAATTTCAGCGACATCGGACAATAAATGCGCCTTTTATGGGCCTAAGACCCCAAATCAGAGGATCGGTCTATATCGCAGCTATATCCAAATCTGGACCGATCTAAGCCATATTGACGGAGAATGTCGAAGGACCTAAGACAACTCACTGTCCCAAATTTCAGCAAAATCGGATAATAAATGTAGCTTTTATGGGCATATAACCCTAAATCGGAGGATCGGTCTATATGGCAGCTATATCCAAATGTGAACCGATCTGAGCCAAATTAACGAAGGACGTTATAGGGCCTAACACAATTCACTGTCTCAAATCATAGCAAAATCGGCCAATAAATGTGGCTTTTATGGGCCTAAGACCCTAAATTTGAGGATCGGTCTATATGGCAGCTATATCCAAATCTGAACCGATCTGAGCCATATTGACGAAGGATGTCGAATGGGCTAACACAACTCACTGTCCCAAATTTCAGCAAAATCGGATAATAAATGTGGCTTTTATGGGCCTAAGACCCTAAATCGGAGGATCGGTCTATATGGCAGCTATATCCAAATCTGAAGCGATCTGAGCCAAATTGACGGAGGATGTCGACGGGCCTAACACAACTCACTGTCTTAAATTTCAGCAAAATCGGATAATAAATGTGGCTTTTATGGGCCTAAGACCCTAAATCGGCCGATCGGTCTATATGGGGGCTATATCAAGATATAGTCCGATATAGCCCATCTTCGAACTTAACCTGCTTATGGACAAAAAAAGAATCTGTGCAAAGTTTCAGCTCAATATCTCAATTTTTAAAGGCTGTAGCGTGATTTCAACAGACAGACGGACAGACGGACAGACGGACGGACATGTCTAGATCGTCTTAGATTTTTACGCTGATCAAGAATATATATACTTTATAGGGTCGGAAATGGATATTTCGATGTGTTGCAAACGGAATGACAAAATGAATATACCCCCATCCTTCGGTGGTGGGTATAAAAAACAAAATGATGTATTTATTTTGCTTTTGAACATTTGAATTGCTTTTGTCTTATCTTAAAATAAAATGCTTCCACTGCGTTATGCATCCTTGGATATGCTCGTTCCTCTATGCTTGGTAGTGCCAATTGTTTTGTCATCATTGGTAGGAATGACAGTCGTCTGTCACTTTTTTTTATTGGCTTCATCTCGTTGTATGAAATAAATGCAGATAATGCAGCAACGTCCACCATATTATAAAACATCGCCTTTGGCCAGCGGTTTGTTGAGCGCATGTATGTATATGTGCCATTCATCTGGTTCATTGTATCAACGCCCGATTTGTTGGCATTGTAATCGAAAATAGCAAACGGCTTCTTCTATTCAGTTTGCATGTCCAAACCGCAAGTATAATGTTGTGTCAACAGCATAATTACTGCTATGTTCTTCTTGGGCACATATGAATATAGTGCTGTATCGCCTTCGTTGAAGCCGAATAATGTGCAGATGACAGGACGCGTATGCTTTTTTTGGAATTCCCGAGGCACACATGTCTTATTCGAGCGCACTATTCCAACATATGCGCTTTTCTTCCTGATCAAAGTAAGCGCCAAATCCAAAGTTTTGAAAAAATTGTCGGCCTAAATTGTGCGTCCTGTATTCAAATATCTCTCCGAAAGTTTAAGTACAACATTCTGCTCTTGATTCACCTCTCGTACCTGGTCGGGCAATTTCCCAGAGTAAATCATTCCTTTGACAGAATAAAATGATTTTGAGTCGCACAACCACCATTTCTTTATATCATACTTGGCAGGCTTCGATGGAATATATTGGCCTCTGTATAAGAATAACTGCTCATCAACGGTCACTGCATCATGCGGAGTGAAAGCTTATGCCAAGTTAGACTGCAACACTTGCCAAATATCATGCCCTGATTTTAGGAATGTTTCTCAATTTTTCCCCAGAGTCGTTCACTGATTTCAATGAGCTTAAACCTTGAAGTGATCGTGAGGTTTGCAAATTTGCGTTTTTGTAGTTATAGGTTGAAACTTTCTTGTTATTCTGTTCAAAGGCTTGTACTATATTCGTTTTTATACCCACCACCGAAGGATGGGGGTATATTCATTTTGTCATTCCGTTTGCAACACATCGAAATATCCATTTCCGACCCTATAAAGTATATATATTCTTGATCAGCGTAAAAATCTAAGACGATCTAGACATGTCCGTCCGTCTGTCCGTCTGTCCGTCTGTCTGTTGAAATCACGCTACAGCCTTTAAAAATTGAGATATTGAGCTGAAACTTTGCACAGATTCTTTTTTTGTCCATAAGCAGGTTAAGTTCGAAGATGGGCTATATCGGACTATATCTTGATATAGCCCCCATATAGACCGATCGGCCGATTTAGGGTCTTAGGCCCATAAAAGCCACATTTATTATCCGATTTTGCTGAAATTTAAGACAGTGAGTTGTGTTAGGCCCGTCGACATCCTCCGTCAATTTGGCTCAGATCGCTTCAGATTTGGATATAGCTGCCATATAGACCGATCCTCCGATTTAGGGTCTTAGGCCCATAAAAGCCACATTTATTATCCGATTTTGCTGAAATTTGGGACAGTGAGTTGTGTTAGCCCATTCGACATCCTTCGTCAATATGGCTCAGATCGGTTCAGATTTGGATATAGCTGCCATATAGACCGATCCTCAAATTTAGGGTCTTAGGCCCATAAAAGCCACATTTATTGGCCGATTTTGCTATGATTTGAGACAGTGAATTGTGTTAGGCCCTATAACGTCCTTCGTTAATTTGGCTCAGATCGGTTCACATTTGGATATAGCTGCCATATAGACCGATCCTCCGATTTAGGGTTATATGCCCATAAAAGCTACATTTATTATCCGATTTTGCTGAAATTTGGGACAGTGAGTTGTCTTAGGTCCTTCGACATTCTCCGTCAATATGGCTTAGATCGGTCCAGATTTGGATATAGCTGCGATATAGACCGATCCTCTGATTTGGGGTCTTAGGCCCATAAAAGGCGCATTTATTGTCCGATGTCGCTGAAATTTGGGGCAGTGAGCTACGTTAAGCCCCTTGACATACTTCTGTATTATCGCACAGATCGGTCCAGATTTGGATATAGCTGCCATATAGACCGATCTCTCGGTTTTAGGTTTTGGGGCCATAAAAAGCGCATTTATTGTCCGATGTTGCCGAAATTGTGGACAAAGAGTTAAGTTAAGCGCCTCCACATATTTTTGCTATGGGACATAAGGTATGAGTTTTGCACCGGATTTTGACGAAAGGTGGTTTACATATATACCCGAGGTGGTGGGTATCCAAAGTTCGGCCCGGCCGAACTTAACGCCTTTTTACTTGTTTTAGATATTATCAAGACCGGCAGAAGGAGTTGCAACGTCGTTTACGTCAAGAACGAACAGGCTGTCATGTCGCATGTACCGTTCTGAGTATGTACGGTAGCGGAAAACAAGGTCCTATTGCAGAGCATTCAACACTTATGCATCGATGCTACAAATGCATACATAATATGTTGGACGAGGGACAATCTACACAACAATAGTGTTGTAGGTTTTTTTTCGTATAAAACTCATAAATTAAAAATGTTATAAATTGTTTTCTAACATTCATTATACATGTATAATTAGTAAATAACAAATCAA
This sequence comes from Stomoxys calcitrans, assembly GCF_963082655.1. Classification (NCBI taxonomy): domain Eukaryota; kingdom Metazoa; phylum Arthropoda; class Insecta; order Diptera; family Muscidae; genus Stomoxys; species Stomoxys calcitrans. The sequence continues at coordinate 133,006,065 of NC_081554.1, read as the reverse complement.
AACAAACAAGTAAAAGCGTGCTAACTTCGCCCGGCCGAATCTTATATACCCTCCACCATAGATCGCATTTATCGAGTTCTTTCCCGGTATCTCTTTTTAGACAAACAATTGAATGCTGGAGACCATTTTGCCTTTTAGGGGCCCAAGAAATAAAATAGGTAGCTGTATCAGGCTAAAGACCCATTCAGACCATATTTGACACGTGTTTTGGAGGTCGTGGGAGGAGCCGTTGTACAACTCGGATAATAATTTCAGCCAAATCCGATAATAATTACGCCCTCTTGAAGCTCAAGAAGTCAAAATCCCCGATCGGATTATATGGCAGCTATATCATGTTATGGACCGATTTAAAACATATTTGGCATAGTTAATGGAAGTCGTAATAAAACACCTCGTGCAAAATTTCAGCTTAATCGGATGAGGATTGTGCCCTCTAGTGGCTCAAGAAGTCAAGACCCCTGATCGGTTTATATGGCAGCTATATCAGGTTATGGTTATGAACTCAGCACAGTCGTTCCAAGTCATAATAAAACGCCTCATGCAAAATTTCGGCCAAATCAGATAAGAATTGTGCCCTCTTGTGGTTCAAGAACTCAAGACCCGAGATCGGTTTATATGGCAGCTATAACAAAACTTGGATCGATATAGCCCATTTACAATCCCAACTGACATACACAAATAAGAAGTATTTGTGCAAAATTTCAAGTGGCTAGCTTTACTCTTTCGAAAGTTAGCGTGCTTTCGACGGACGGACGGCCAGACGGACATGGCTAAATCGACTTAAAATGTCACGACGAACAAGAATATATATACTTTATGGGGTCTTAGTCGAAGATTTCAAGGAGTTACAAACAGAATGACGAAATTAGTATACTCCCATCCTATGGTGGAGGGTATAAAAACAATGTCAAAAATGCGTTTTCTTCTTCTATACTTCTCTCATATCAATGAGTGCAGTCCGATTAAAGTTTAAGCTCTATGATAAGGAGTCTCCTTTTTTATACCGAGCCGGAACGGCGTGCCGCATTGCGACACCACTTGGTAGAGAAGTTTTGTCATGGCAAGATACCTCACAAATGCAGCCAGCATAAGTAAGGGGATAACCACTGCCAAAATTTTTTAAGATGTTCACGCCGGCAATTGAACTCAGGCGTTTGGCGTCTAACCTCTGCGCCACGGTGGCCTCCATATTCGTAATTCGTTTTAATAGCCAACAATATCTCAATGTTTTTCTAAAACCAGTAAGGAAGAGCAAACGTCGGGCGGTGCCGACTGTATAATACCCTACACCTACCCTATAAGTACAATGTGGGACCCATATCCGATTCTGAACCAAATTTTGATGGACCTCGGCGAGCAAATATGTTCAAACTGTAAAAACTACGGTTGACAAATGACAACATTATGGCAAATAACCCAATATCTGACTAACGTATATATGGGAGCTATATATAATTCTGAACCGATTACGAGCAAACTTCTCAGATAATGTGGTAGTCGCCGAGGAAAGCGTTGTGCAAAATTTTTGGCAAGATTGGTCAATAAATGCGCTTGCAATGCTCTTAAAGTGAAAATCGGGCGATATACATATATGACAGCTATATCTAAATCTGGGCCGATGTCTATGAAATTCACCAGTAATATTTAAAGTCATAAGAAAATCCTTCCTGCAAAATTTCGACTGAATCGGATAACAAATGATTACTATTTTGCAATATTTCTCAAAATCAGACGAACTTATATATGAGAGCTAAATCTAAATCTGAACCGATTTCGAGCAAACTCCTCAGATACTGTGGCAATCGTCGAGGAAAGCGTTTTGCAAAATGTTGGCAAGATGGATCAAAAAATGCGCTTGCTGTGACTCTAGAATTTAAAATCGGGCGATATATATATATGAGAGCTATATCTAAATCTGAACCGATTTCCATGAAATTCACCAGTAATATTGAGAGTCATAAGAAAATGCAAAGTTTCGAGAAAATCGGTTAACAAAAGACAATTTTATTGCAATATTACTAGAAATCAAACGAAAATATATATGGGAGCTATATCTAAATCTGAACCGATTTTGACCAAACTCTATGTACATTGTGGTAGTCATCGAGGAAAGCGTTGTGCAATATTTTGGCAAGATTGGTCAATAAATTTGCTTGCAGTGGCTCTAGGAGTGAAAATGAGAGCTATATCTTAATCTGAACCGATTTTCATGAAATTCACCAGTAATGTCGACAATGTCCTGCCAAATTTCGTGAGAATCGGTTAATAAATGACCATTTTATTGCATTATTACTGAAAATAGGACGAATATATATGGGAGCAATATCCAGATCTGAACCGATTTTTTCCAATTTCAATAGGCTTCGTCTCTAGGCCGAAAAACATGCCTGTACCAAATTTGAAGACGATCGGATGAAAACTGCAACCTGTACTTTGTACACAAATTAATATGGACAGACAAACGGACGGACAGACAGACGGACATAGCTAAATCAAATCAGAAAGTGATTCTGAGTCGATCGGTATACTTATTAATGGGTCTATCTCTCTTCCTCTTGGGTGTTACAAACTAATTCACTAAATTATAATACCCTGTACCACAGTAGTGGTGTAGGTGTAAAATATAAAAATTTGAAAATTTTTTTTTTTTTTTTCAGTATAAAAAATTACGTTTTCCACCGTAACAAAAATTTGAAACCTTAAACGGATAGTCTTAAGGTTTCAAAGTCGTATGACTTATAGGACATAGTCAATCCGAATAAGAAATTAGTACTGAGTTGATCAGTATACTTATCAATGTTGGGTTTCTTTCTTTTCTTTTGGGTGGTGGTCAAACAAGTGAAAACGAATAATCTTTTCGTGTAACATCTTTTGCTGTAAACAAAATATGTATGGCTTAAAAAAGAGTTTCCTAAAAGTTTTGCCAAAAACGAAGTGCATTTTATATCAAAAGGTGGAAAACTCACCAATAACGTTCGGCACTGGAGATAAATATAACTCAATTACCATAAAAGTAGTATTCCCCCAATAAACAGATATATTTGTCTCAAAAATATTCCAAACATTCTCTATTTTTGAAGACTGTAGCGTGATTTCAAGACGGACCGACGGATAGACGGACGGACATGTCTAGATCGTCTTAGATTTTTACGCTGATCAAGAATATATATACTTTATAGGATCGGTGGTGGGTATAAAAATGGGTTCAGATTTGGATATAGCCCCCATATATATGTTCGTCCGGTTTGGACTAATACTGCAATAGTAACATCAGTTGTGAACCGATTCTCACGAAATTTGGCACAAGGGAATCTCTTATGAATGTAGAATCTTGGTTCAGATATAGCTCCCATATATGTCTATCGCCCGATTTCAATTTCTAGAGCCTTTAAAAGCGCATGCATTAACCGATCATCTCAAAATTTTGCACTACGCTTTTTGGATTTGGAATTTGGTCAAAATCTTTTCAGATTTGGATATAGCTTTTGTATATATATTTTTTCGATTTGGAGTAATATTGCAATAACGTGGTCATATGTAAACCGATTCAAGTATTTCGTAATAGACTTTCTCGAAATTTTGCAAAATGTATTTTTCTATAATATATTGAACTAGGTATGCCGATTTTAGTTAAAATTCGTTAAGATTTAGGTATAGTTCTCATATAAGTATTAATTTTTATATATATTGCAATAATTTGGTGATTTGTAAACTGATCCTCACAAAATTTGTCACTATGGTTTCTTTTATGTCCCTTCTGTTCAGTGGTAAATTTCATAGAGATCTGTTCAGATTTAGATAAGCAAAATTTAGTTTCCACGATTTAACCTGTATACCCAATGTGGTGTAGGGTGTCAAAAGGTCGGCTTCGACCGACTTTAGCTCGTCTGTACTTGTTTAAATATATGTTAGCATGTGTTGACATCTCTTCAATCAATTTCAGAGTTATTTTTTTATAATTTTTTTTATTTTTAATGCTGACATTTTTTATGTTAGCAATTTAACTTAACTAGAACAGTTTCATGCATTTTTAACCGAAATTATGGATATTTTTTATGCCGAAAAATATTGTCAAACAATCTATGCGCTGTAGAAATTGTTGTTGCCTCTAGCCTGGCGCCTTTTGGTGCAAGGTTTTTTGTTTATGGTATTGTAAATACGAGCATTTATTTCACTTAAGCTAAAATTTTAAAAATTTTCACTTTCCAAATGCACATACTCACACTATCGCGTACAACCCTACATTACTGTTGGCAGACTGAATTTTACCCAATGAAAACAAAAACTAAGAATTAATCATTTTTTTTTAAACTACACTCTATGCAAATGGGAGAAACGTTAGAAATAAACCAGTGGTGGTCGAGATGAAAATAAGACTGTATGCAAGAATTACTCTCCATTTTTTTTTTACATTTCTCTCTTTCAATGAAAATTCATTTATCCGACAAACGATTAACGTTTAAAAAAAAATATAGTATTAAAAAGATTTACTAAGCTTTCCTTCATGACCTTGCTCTTGGTCAGAAAAAAAGTTTGTTTTTAAAACGAAAACACAAAAACGATTCGTACACCCATGCGCATGTTCATTCGTTGCTGTTAGAACAACGACCGAAAAAAGAGCATAAGCGGACATGTGAATTGAGTATGTAATTCTAGTGTAAAGTTTTGGCCACCACTGATATAAACTAAACAAATGAATCATCCTTTCGTGTAATAAATCGCCTCCTGCTGTAAGGAAGCATTTTTGGTATAAAAGAAGTTTTGAATTTTTGCGTAAAAGGTTTATCCTTTACCACAGACAAAGTTCATAAAAGTTTTAAAATAATCGAAGTGAGTTTAACTTAAAAATGTATCAAATTCACGACTAACGCTCAACGGTGGAGAGAAATGTTGCACAGTTTCTATAAAAGAAGTACTTCCCCAATAAAACAGATTTGATTGTCGCAATAATATTGCAAACATTGTATTTTTATACCAAACTTTGTAGTTTTTTTCTTTCAATCAAGTTGTGTTCGATGATATCTTGGAGTTATGTGATTTCCTAAAACGTAGGGGTTCATATAACACAACACAAATGGTCTCATGTCTAGATGTTTTCTTTAATGGTTTCCTGGCCGTTAAACTCTGGCCTAACAAATTTTAACTAAACGTTAAAAGGCTTCATATATTGCGTCATTTGGTTCCGTTATTCATAATTTTTTTAATTTTGAGTCTAATCGAAAGAAATATTCTTAACATATATCCAAGCATGCCCATAGAACTGTTATACATCACATTAGTAACTTGTGATGTATAACAGTTCTATCCGATCGCTACAAAAAATGGTACTTAACGCGGATATGGTTTTAACAATATTTTAAAGAGTCTTTAATAACGAAAGTCTTAAGACATTCGCACGCTAATATTTGCGCTAATACATGTCTCAGGTCAGTGAAATCATATTTTATCTAGTGCAATCTTACATTACAAAGTTAATATCTTAATCAAAAACCACAATTTTAATGTTCAAAGAAAGAAATTACAAAGTATGGATCCTATTTTCAACAAAAATCTCATAGAAAATGGCGGATGTTCCCTTTGAAAAGCCTGAATACAGGGCACGTTAAATTGAATGGGTAATAGATAAAATATCAGGTAGAGAATTAATAAATTTCTAACAAAATAGCTATTAAGTTGATGACGACATGTCAATACATGCTAACTTATTATTAACAAGTGAATACATGCTAAGTTCGGGCCGAATCCAGTGAACACATTCTGCTATAAATTTCTTCATATCAAATCAGGCAAAAACTGAAATTATAAACCTATTTAGACCATACTTAGCACGTTTGTTGGAAGTCGTAACAGATTTTCAGCGTAATCGGGTAGCAATTGCGGGTTCTACAACAACATTCCGTGCAAAATTACAGAAAAATCGGATAGCACTTGTGGCTTCCGGGGGCTCAATCATCAATAAGAAGTAGCTGTGAAAATTTTCAAGCGGCTAGCTTTGCGCATTCAACCGCTATCGTGATTTCCACAGAAGGGTAGGCGGATGGACGGACTTAGAATTGGAAGACGATCAAGAATATATATACTTTATGGGGTCGCAGATGAATATTTCGAAGTGCTACAAACGGAATAACTTGATTTGTATACACCCCATCCTATGGTGGAGGGTATAAAAAACAAGTAAAAGCGTGCTAAGTTCGGCCGGGCCGAATCTTATATACCCTCCACCATGGATCGCATTTGTCGACTTCTTTTCCCGACATCTCTTCCTAGGCAAAAAATGATATAAGAAAAGATATGCTCTGCTATTAGACCGATAAGAAGATATGGTCCGGCTTGGACCACAATTAAATTATATGTTGGAGACCTGTGCAAAATGTCAGCCAATTCGAATAAGAATTGCGTCCTTTGGGGGCTCAAGAAGTGAAATGGAGAGATCAATTTATATGGGAGCTGTATCGGGCTATAGACCGATTCAGACCATAATAAACACGTATGTTAATGGTCATGAGAGAATCCGTCGTACAAAATTTCAGGCAAATCGGATAATAATTGCGACCTCTAGAGGCTCAAGAAGTCAAGATCCCAGATCGGTTTATATGGCAGCTATATCAGGTTATGAACCGACTTGTACTTTATTTGACATAGTTGTTGAAAGTAACAATAAAAAACGTCTTGCGAAATTTTAGCCAAATCGGATAGAAATTGCGCCCTCTAGAAGCTCAAGAAGTCAAGTCCCCAGATCTGATTATATGACAGCTATATCAGATTATGAACCGATTTGAACCATATTTGGCACAGTTGTTGGATATCATAACAAAATACAACGTGCCAAAATTCATTCAAATTGGATAAGAATTGCGCCCTCTAGAGGCTCAAGAAGTCAAGACCCAAGATCGGTTTATATGACAGCTATATAAGGTTATAAACCGATTTGAACCATACTTGGCACAGTTGTTGGATATCATAACAAAACACGTCGTGCAAAATTTCATTCCAATCGGATAAGAATTGCGCACTCTAGAGGCTCAAGAAGTCAAGACCCAAGATCGGTTTATATGGCAGCTATATCAGGTTATAGACCGATTTGAACCATACTTGGAACAGTTGTTGGATATCATAACAAAACACGTCGTGCAAAATTTCATCCCAATCAGATAAGAATTGCGCACTCTAGAGGCTCAAGAAGTCAAGACCCAAGATCGATTTATATGGCAGCTATATCAAAACATAAACCGATATGGCCCATTTACAATACCAACCGACCTACACTAATAAGAAGTATTTGTGCAAAATTTCAAGCGTCTAGCTTTACTCCTTCGGAAGTTAGCGTGCTTTCGACAGACAGACGGACGGACGGACGGACAGACGGACGGACATGGCTAGATCGACATAAAATGTCACGACGATCAAGAATATATATACTTTATGGGGTCTCAGACGAATATTTCGAGTAGTTACAATCAGAATGGCGAAATTAGTATACCCCCCATCTTATGGTGGAGAGTATAATAATGGTCTAAAAATTATACTTAAAGTGCAAAACGTAGTGCAATTTTGTGCCAATTTTGTGTACCATTGTTGGGGAGACTTTTCCTTAATTTTTTAAATTTTTAGTGATTTTTATGACAAAGTGATGAGTGAAATAGCATTTGACTTAAAAAAGTCAGTGATTTTGTTCTAATTTTGGTTTTTAATATTCTAAATAAATTCAAAAAGTGAAACATCCACTTGGTTTTACTTTCCACTGTTTGCTCGTCCGTCTGTCGAAAGCACGTTAACTTTCGAACTCGTAAATCCTTTTTATACCCACCACCGTAGGATAGGGGGTATATTCATTCAGTCATTCCGTTTGCAACACATCGAAAGTTCAATTTCCGACCCTACAAAGTATATATATTTCGGATCGTCGTAAAATTATAAAAATTATAAAAACAATTTAAAGATGTCCGTGTGTCTGTCCGTCTGTCCGTCCGTCTGTTGTAATCACTATACATACTTCAAAAATTGAGCTAAAATTTGGCATAGAAATGTGTTTTTTATGCACGCTGGTTAAGCTCTTGAACGGGCCAAATCGAACCATATTTGGATATAGCTGCTATATAGACCGATTTTCCGATAAAGGGTCTAATGCCCATAAATGATTTATTATACCCTCCACCATAGGATGGGGGGTATACTAATTTCGCCATTCTGTTTGTAACTACTCGAATTATTCGTCTGAGACCCCATAAAGTATATATATTATTGATCGTCGTGATATTTTATGTCGATCTAGCCATGTCCGTCCGTCTGTCTGTCGAAAGCACGCTAACTTCCGAAGGAGTAAAGCTAGACGCTTGAAATTTTGCACAAATACTTCTTATTAGTGTGGTCGGTTGGTATTGTAAATGGGCCATATCGGTTCATGTTTTGATATAGCTCCCATATAAACCGATCTTGGGTCTCGACTTCTTGAGCCTCTAGAGTGCGCAATTCTTATCCGATTGAAATGAAATTTTGCACGACGTGTTATGATATGATATCCAATAACTGTGCCAAGTGTGGTTCGAATCGGTTCATAACCTGATATAGCTGCCATATAAACCGATCTTGGGTCTTGAATTCTTGATCCTCTAGAGTGCGCAATTCTTATCCAATTTGAATGAATTGTGGCACGTAGTATTTTGTTATGATATCCAACAACTGTGCCAAATATCGTTTAAATCGGTTCATAACCTGATATAGCTGCCATGTAAACCGATCTGGGATCTTGACTTCTTGAGCCTCTAGAGGTCGCAATTATTATCCGATTTGCCTGAAATTTTGTACGACGAATTCTCTCATGACCATCAACATACATATTTATTATGATCTGAATCGGTCTATAGCCCGATACAGCTCCCATATAAATCGATCTCTCTATTTTACTTCTTGAGCCCCCAATGGGCGCAATTCTTATTCGAATTGGCTGACATTTTACACAGGTCTCCAACATATAATTCAATTGTGGTCCAAACCGGACCATATCTTGATATCGCTCTAATAGCAAAGCAAATCTTTTCTTATATCCTGTTTTGCCTAAGAAGAGATGCCGGGAAAAGAACTCGACAAATGCGATCCATGGTGGAGGATATATAAGATTCGGCCCGGCCGAACTAAGTACGCTTTTACTTGTTATACCCTCCACCATAAGATGGGGGTATACTAATTTCGTCATTCTGTTTGTAACTACTCGAAATATTCGTCTGAGACCCCATAAAGTATATATATTCTTGATCGTCGTGACATTTTATGTCGATCTAGCCATGTCCGTCCGTCTGTCCGTCCGTCCGTCTGTCTGTCGAAAGCACGCTAACTTCCGAAGGAGTAAAGCTATACGCTTGAAATTTTGCACAAATACTTCTTATTAGTGTAGGTCGGTTGGTATTGTAAATGGGCCATATCGGTCCATGTTTTGATATAGCTGCCATATAAACCGATCTTGGGTCTTGACTTCTTGAGCCTCTAGAGTGCGCAATTCTTATCCGATTGGAATGAAATTTTGCACGACGTGTTTTGTTATGATATCCAACAACTGTGCTAAGTATGTTTAAAATCGGCTCATAACCTGATATAGCTGCCATATAAACCGATCTTGGGTCTTGACTTCTTCAGCCTCTAGCGTGCGCAATTCTTATCCGATCAGAATGAAATTTTGCATGACGTGTTTTGTTATGATATCCAACAACTGTGCTAAGTATGGTTCAAATCGGTCCATTACCTGATATAGCTGCCATATAAACCGATCTTGGGTATTGACTTCTTGAGCCTCTAGAGTGCGCAATTCTAATCCGATTGAAATGAAATTTTGCACGACGTGTTTTGTTATAATATCCAACAACTGTGCCAAGTATGGTTGAAATCGGTTCATAACCTGATATATCTGTCATATAAACAGATCTGTTTATTTGACTTCTTGAGCTTTTAGAGGGCGCAATTCCTATCCGATTTGGCTGAAATTTTGCATGACGTATTTTATTTTTACTTTCAACAACTGTGTCAAATAAGGTTCAAATCGGTTCATAACCTGATATAGCTGCCATATAAACCGATCTTGGGTCTTGACTTCTTGAGCCTCTAGCGTGCGCAATTCTTATCCGATCAGAATGAAATTTTGCATGACGTGTTTTGTTATGATATCCAACAACTGTGCTAAGTATGGTTCAAATCGGTCCATTACCTGATATAGCTGCCATATAAACCGATCTTGGGTCTTGACTTCTTGAGCCTCTAGAGGGCACAATTCTTATCCGATTTGAATGAATTTTTGCACGAAGTATTTCGTTATAATATCCAACAACTGTGCCAAGTATGGTTGAAATCGGTCCATTACCTGATATATCTGTCATATAAACAGATCTGGTTATTTGACTTCTTGAGCTTTTAGAGGGCGCAATTCCTATCCGATTTGGCTGAAATTTTGCATGACGTATTTTATTTTTACTTTCAACAACTGTGTCAAATAAGGTTCAAATCGGTTCATAACCTGATATAGCTGCCATATAAACCGATCTGGGATCTTGACTTCTTGACCCCTAGAGGTCGCAATTATTATCCGATATGCCTGAAATTTTGTACGACGGATCCTCTCATGACCATCAACAAACGTGTTTATTATGGTCTGAATCGGTCTATAGCCCGATACAGATCCCATATAAATCGTTCTCTCTATTTTACTTCGTGAGCCCCAATGGGCGCAATCCTTATACGAATTGGCTGAAATTTTACACAGGTCTCCAACATATAATTTAATTGTGGTCCGAACCGGACCATATCTTGATATCGTTTTAATAGCAGAGCAACTCTTTTCTTATATCTTTTTGCCTAAGAAGAGATGCCGGGAAAAGAACTCGACAAATGCGATCCATGGTGGAGGGTATATAAGATTCGGCCCGGCCGAACTTAGCACGCTTTTACTTGTTTTTCATCTGATTTCGTTGAAATTTTAAATAGTGAACAGTTTTAGGCCTCCCGACATCTGACCTAATATGGTCCATATCAGACTATATTTATATATAGCTGCCATATAGACCGATCTGCCGATAAAGGGTCTGAAGCCCATAAAAACTTTATCTTTTACCCGATTTCGCTAAAATTTGAAGTAGAGGGTTATCTTAAGCCCCCTGATATCTGACCTTAATATGGATCAAATCGGACTATTAAGGTACATATAGTAGTTTTACGCCTACTAACATAGGACCCAAATGTGGTTCAGATCGGACTATATTTAGATATAGCTGCAATATAGACCAATCTGTCGTTAAAGGGTCTAAAGCCCATAAAAGCTCTATTTATTACCCAATTTCGCTGAAATTTGAAACAGTGGGTAGTCTTAGTTCTCCCGACCGATATCCCGATAAAGGGTGTGAAGCGAATAAAAGCTTTATTATTTATCCGATATCGTTGGAATTTGAAACAGTAAGTAGTTTTAGGCCACCCGCTATCCGACCCAAATATGGTAAAGATCGGAATGTATTTAGATATAGCTGTCATAAAGACCGATATGACGATAAAGGGTTTGAAGCCCATAAAAGCTCTGTTTATTACCCGATTTCGCTGAAATTTTAAACAGTGAGCTACTTTAAGCCTCTCGATATCTGACCTAAATATAGTTAAGATCAGACTATATTTAGATATAGCTGCTATATAGACCGATCTCCAGATAAATGGTCTAAAGCTTTATTTTTGAACCGATTTCACAGAAATTTGAAACAATTGGAAGTTTTACGCCTCCTAAAATAGGACCCAAATTTTAAGCCACCCGTCATCCGATTTAAATGTGGTAAGGATCGGTATAGCTGTCATATAGACCGATATGCCGGTTAAGGGTCTGAAGCTCAAAAAAGGTTTATTTATTACCGGATTTTCTTGAAATTTGAAATACAAAATACAACAGTGACATATATTTATTAGACCACTTAATGTCGGTGCCGAATTTGGTTGCACAAGTTACCCAATTTCCCCGGATTGTGACGAAAGGGAGTTTACATATATATTCGAGAAGTTCGGCCCGACCGAACTAAATGCCTTTTTACTTGTTTACTTGTTATTTATTCTTATACTTTTAAATGGTTTGAAATAGCAACATACAAAATATCTACAAAACCCATATTTATGTCTTGTATTTTATTTATGGCACAAGCTTTAATAATAAGAAGGTCTCAATTTGTTTAGTAGTTTAATAGTAGTTTAAAAATGTAAACATTTCAAGAGTTAGAAAACGTTAATGTCAATAGATAGAGTTGACTGATATTAGCAAACTTCTTTATCTGGGTATGCTGCTCTCAAGCGGAGAGTATGAATATGTTTGATAAATTTATTCCTTGTGCATTGAAATTTCCTTAATATCAGAATAAGACTAAATTTCAAAAAAAAAAAACACTTTGCTTAATTCAAAGCAAATATTTTTCTTCGATTAAACCTCACCTCTGTGCGTACAAATCATTCAAGTTCAATAAATTCGACAAGAAGAAAATTGATGAAAATCCATTTGTTTATTTTTTCTTCGAATTCATATCGTGGATTTTACATAATATTCCCTCTGGATTCGTTCCTCAATTCAAAAACAAACCTTCAAATACGGCGAAAAGGAAAAAACAAGCCCGTACTTTGCCCGCAACTATTCTCAATGTTTGTCATCAATTTTCGTTTTTTGCCACTTTGGATGTCTCTTGGTTTTCTGCGATTTTGTTATCATCATTTGAGCGATTTGTTGAAGGTGGTTGCATGAGGGAGTGGTAAATGCGATGAACGGAAGGATTCTGATGATTCGCTAGCAATGGTTTGTTTAAAAATTCTTTTTGTACATTTTGCGCAAATGCTTTCAATTTCTTTTGCGATTTCCCGGAGTGGAATTTTGTTTCTGATTCGTTTCGCTTTTAAGGCCCCTTTTCAGATTTTTGCTTTTTTTTCTATATGTCTAATGTAAGAAAAATGATAAATTTGCATTTTTAATGGCATAAGATGGTGATGCTCTACTCCCATTGCATTATTTTCCTTCACCGACTTCTTTATCGAAGTACTGACTTGAACTTTTTTTCTTTTTTCATTCGATTCTCTACATGTTCTTGAGCTACTTTCGAGTTCGCAGTTATGCTGAGACCAACTAATGTTCTTATGGGTATGACAAAAAGGGTGTCCATTCGAAATTCCATTTTGTTTTGCTGAGAGAACATATTTTGAAGGAAAAAATATGTCTTTTCGAAACTCTGAATTTTAACTTCAATGTCCCATTTAGTGTACCATATGATGGCGATTCCATTTATAACTCATCGAAATATCGATCTGAGACCCTATAAAGGAAATATATTTTTATACCCACCACCGAAGGATGGGGGTATATTCATTTTGTCATTCCGTTTGCAACACATCGAAATATCCATTTCCGACCCTATAAACTATATATATTCTTGTTCTGCGTAAATATCTAAGACGATCTAACCATGTCCGTCCGTCTATTTGTTGAAATCACGCTACAGTCTTTAAAAATAGAGATATTGAGCTGAAATTTTGCACAGATTTTCGAAGATGGGCTATATCTTGATGTAGCCGTCCTTTTAGACCGATCCGCAGATTTAGGGTCCTAGTCCCATGAAAGCCACATTTATTATCCGATTTCGCTGAAATTTGGGACAACGAGTTGTGTTAGGCATATCGACATACTTCTTTAATTTGGCTTAGATCGGTCCAGATTTGGATATAGCTGTCATATAGACCGATCCTCCGATTTAAGGTCTTAGGCCCATTAAAGGCGCATTTATTGTCCGATATTGCTTAAATTTGGGACAGTGAGTTGGGTTAAGCCCCTCGACATACTTCTGCAATATGGCACAGATCGGTCCAGATTTGGATATAGCTGCCATATAGACCGATCTCTTGATTAAAGTTTTGCGCCCATAAAAGGCGCATTTATTTACGATGTCGCCCAAATTTGGGACAGTGAGTGGGCAAAAAACATTTAAAAGTCAGCGAAAGTGTGTAGTAGTAGCTAGAACCATTTGACTGGTTTCCCGTATCGCGAAAAGAATCATGGTGCTTTACAACCATTGCAAATCTTTCTTCCCTTATTTAAATCCAACTTATCTATCGATGCTGATAGCAACAAACACAAACAACTTTTGCAAATTATTTTAGCCAAAATTGGCAGAAGATTTTGCGAATGAAAAAAGTGGGAGACAAAGGCAAATCTATATTTTTAAATAGTAAACATTTAATCAGGTTTGTTTTCATGGAAAAAACACCCCAGGCGAAAAATAATTTCAAAAATCACTAAATTTTTATACCCTCCACCATAAGATGGGGGGTATACTAATTTCGTCATTCTGTTTGTAACTACTCGAAATATTCGTCTGAGACCCCATAAAGTATATATATTCTTGATCGTCGTGACATTTTATGTCGATCTAGCCATGTCCGTCCGTCTGTCCGTCCGTCCGTCCGTCCGTCCGTCCGTCCGTCCGTCCGTCCGTCCGTCTGTCTGTCGAAAGCACGCTAACTTCCGAAGGAGTAAAGCTAGCCGCTTGAAATTTTGCACAAATACTTCTTATTAGTGTAGGTCGGTTGGTATTGTAAATGGGCCATATCGGTCCATGTTTTGATATAGCTGCCATATAAACCGATCTTGGGTCTTGACTTCTTGAGCCTCTAGAGTGCGCATTTCTTATCCGATTGGGATGAAATTTTGCACGACGTGTTTCGTTGTGATATCTAACAACTGTGCCAAGTATGGTTCAAATCGGTCCATAACCTGATATAGCTGCCATATAAACCGATCTTGGGTCTTGACATCTTGAGCCTCTAGAAGGCGCAATTCTTATCCGATTGGAATGAAATTTTGCACGACGTGTTTCGTTATTATATCCAACAACTGTGCCAAGTATGGTTGAAGTCGGTCCATAACCTGATATAGCTGCCATATAAACCGATCTTGGGTCTTGACTTCTTGAGCCTCTAGAGTGCGCAATTCTTACCCGATTGGGATGAAATTTTGCACGACGTGTTTTGTTATTATATCCAACAACTGTGCCAAGTATGGTTCAAATCGGTGCATAACCTGATATAGCTGCCATATAAACCGATCTTGGGTCTTGACTTCTTGAGCCTCTAGAGTGCGCAATTCTCATCCGATTGAAATGAAATTTTGCACGAAATATTTCGTAATGATATCCAATAACTGTGCCAAGTATGGTTGAAATCGGTCCATAACCTGATATAGCTGTCATATAAACAGATCTGGGGATTTGACTTCTTGAGCTTCTAGAGGCCGTAACTCCTATCCGATTTGGCTGAAATTTTGAATGACGTATTTTATTTTTACTTTCAACAACTGTGTCAAATAAGGTTCAAATCGGTTCATAACCTGATATAGCTGCCATATAAACCGATCTGGGATCTTGACTTCTTGAGCCTCTAGAGGTCGCAATTATTATCCGATTTGCCTGAAATTTTGTACGACGGATTCTCTCATGACCATTAACATACGTGTTTATTATGGTCTGAATTGGTCTATAGGCCGATACAGCTCCCATATAAATCGATCTCTCTATTTTATTCTTGAGCCCACAAAGGGCGCAATTCTTATTCGAATTGGCTGAAATTTTACATAGGTCTCCAACATATAATTTAATTGTGGGCGCAATTCTTATACGAATTGGCTGAAATTTTACACAGGTCTCCAACATATAATTTAATTGTGGTCCGAACCGGACCATATCTTGATATCGTTTTAATAGCAAAGCAACTCTTTTCTTATATCCTTTTTAGCCTAAGAAGAGATGCCGGGAAAACAACTCGACAAATGCGATCCATGGTGGAGGGTATATAAGATTCGGCCCGGCCGAACTTAGCACGCTTTTACTTGTTTTAAAATATTTTTTAATTTGATAAAAATTAAAATGTGCCGCGTGCGAAAAAATACCATTTTTACCCTCCACCATAGGATGGGGGTATACTAATTTCGTCATTCTGTTTGTAACACCTCGAAAAATGTATCTAAGACCCCATAAGGTATATATTATCTTGATTGTCATGTCATTTTAAATCGATCTAGCCATGTCAGTCCGTCCGTCCGTCTGTCTGTCGAAAGCACGCTAACTTTCGAAGAAGTAAAGCCAGCCGCTTGAAATTTTGCACAAATACTTTTTATTAGTGTAGGTCAGTTGGTATTGTAAATGGGCCAAATCGGTCTATTTCTTGATATATCTGCCATAAAATCCGATCTTGGGTCTTGACTTCTTGAGTCTCTAGAGGGCGCAATTCTCGTCCTATTTTATTGAAATATTGCACGTAGTGTTTTGGTAGCACCTCCAATAGCTACACCAAGTATGGTTTTAATCGGTCCATGTTTAGATATAGTTGCCATATAAACCGATCTTGGATCTTGACTTCTTAAGCTAATAGAGCGCGCAATTCTCATCCGATTTCCTGAAATTTTGTACAAGGGCTTCTCTCATGACCTTCAACACACGTGTCTAATATTGTATGAATCGATGAATAGCTTGATACAGCTCCCATATAAACCTTTCTCCCGATTTTGCTTCTTGAGCCCCGACAAGGCGCAATTCTTATCCGAATGAACTAAAATATTACACAATGACTTCTACAATGTTATTCATTCATTAATGGTCCGAATCGGACTATAACTTGATATAGCTCCAATAACATAACAGTTCTTATTCAATATTCTATATTTGTCTAAAAAGAGATACCGCGCATAGAACTCGACAAATGCGATCAATGGTGGAGGGTATATAAGATTCGGCCTGGCCGAACTTAGCACGCTCTTACTTGTTTTTATTTTTTTTTTTTTAAAGAAATTTTTTCGAAATGCAAAATTTTTTTTGAAATTTTCTCGATTGAATAAAATGTCGGTAACATTTTTTTAAACAAAAGCAAATTTTTGTTCAAGTTTCTATAAAACCACCAATTCGATGGCATATTTTACAAAATTTCATTTAAACTTTTTACAAAATTTCAATAAAAATTTCTCTGTAGACAAAATGAAATGATGAAATGAATGATGAAATTTTGTGATAATTTTTTGCACGACTTTTCCTCTCAAGTTAAAACCGCAAGGAAATATTTTCAAAAGATAAAATTTCAATATAATTAAGGTGATCATTTTCAAAAAATATCGTTAGAAATGAACTATTAGTAAGAGAACGGTTAATTTTGGCAAAACCGATTAGTATATTTGGCTTAAAAACCGAATACCCGGGTTTAAAACCCGAACTGATCACCCCAGTATATTCCAATTTTTTATTATTTTACGTGAACTAAACAAACAAACAACGCTTGCAAATTATTGAATTTAATTATCAAAATGCATTCTCTGTTAAAAAAGCTCATCGCGCGCTTCTTCAATTTTATGGTCACTCGAATAGCCCACTGAAGCGGCTATTCGAGCTATTGTTATTAAATTTCGCACCAAATTTACATTATAGGACATTAAATCACCAACACCCTTACGAAGAATGCGAACTGACGAAAATGTCTGACGCCCTATATTATAGCTGCCATGATACTAGACTTGACTTTCGCTGTGGATTTGCGGTTAGTCAGAGATTAAAACTCTTTGTCTCCATGTTTATTCCAGTGGATGAGAGGCAAGCCGTTACAACTTCAGCCTTACCTGTGTATATGCCCCGACGGAGTATAAGTTGAGAATTTTAAAAGAGGATCAAAAAAAGTATTTGCTCAAAATAGGGTCACAAAAAAGGTTATTTTTTTCAAAAAAGTTTCGACAAAACCATTTTTTTTTTTATTCAAGAAATACATAACAATTCAAAAAAATCAAACATAAATCATGAAACTAACAAGTAAAAGCGTGCTAAGTTCGGCCGGGCCAAATCTTATATATCCTCCACCATGGATCGCATTTGTCGAGTTCTTTTCCCGGCATCTCTTCTTAGTCAAAAAAGGATATAACAAAAGATTTGCTCTGCTATTAGAGCGATATCAAGATATGGTCCGGTTTGGACCACAATTAAATTATATGTTGGAGACCTGTGTAAAATGTCATCCAATTTGAATAAGAATTGCGCCCTTTGGGGGCTCAAGAAGTAAAAAGAGAGATCTATTTATATGGGAGCTGTATCGGGCTATAGACCGATTCAGACCATATTAAACACGTATGTTGATGGTCATGAGAGGATCCGTCGTACAAAAGCGGCTCAAGAAATCAAGATCCCAGATCGGTTTATATGACAGCTATATCTGGTTATGAACCGATTTGAACCTTATTTGACACAGTTGTTGAAAGTAAGAATAAAATACGTCT
The DNA here is from genome assembly GCF_963082655.1 of Stomoxys calcitrans. NCBI lineage: Eukaryota > Metazoa > Arthropoda > Insecta > Diptera > Muscidae > Stomoxys > Stomoxys calcitrans. The sequence continues at coordinate 132,987,773 of NC_081554.1, read as the reverse complement.
TCCAAAATTTCAGCCAAATCGAATAGGAATTGCGCCCTCTAGAAGCTCAAGAAGTCAAATCCCCAGATCTGTTTATATGGCAGCTATATCAGGTTATGAACCGATTTGAACCATACTTGGCACAGTTGTTCGATATCATAACAAATCACGTCGTGCAGAAATTTCATTCCAATCGGATAAGAATTGCGCAATCTAGAGGCTCAAGAAGTCAAGACCCAAGATCGGTTTATATGGCAGCTATATCAAAACGTAGACCGATATGGCCCATTTACAATACCAACCGACCTACACTAATAAGAAGTATTTGTGCAAAATTTCAAGCGACTAGCTTTACTCCTTCGGAAGTTAGCGTGCTTTCGACAGACAGACGGACGGACGGACAGACGGACGGACATGGCTAGATCGACATAAAATAACGCGACGATCAAAAATATATTTACCTTATGGGGTCCCAGACGAATATTTCGAGTAGTTACAAACAGGATGACGAAATTAGTATACCCCCCATCCTATGGTGGAGGGTATTCTTCTAAAGGTCGCAATTATTATCCGAATCGAACACTAACATGAAAAATATCCGCCGCTGTAGTTGCTGTAGACATACGTGTTTTTGTTGCGCTCCAAAGTTTTATGCTGAAATTAGTTACGTACTGCATCCAGTAATCTGCAATTGACCCCGTACTTTTGGAGTCACAATATCTACACCACACAGAAAGGTCACCGACATTTTCACTACGGGTCACTATATATTTTTGGCGTTTTCTACGAGATTATTTGCACAAATTTAAGTAAAACACTGGAGTTCCATTTTGGCACCAACACCAGTAAAAACAAAAAGTAAACAACAGCTGAACTCTTCTATCGAACGATAACTTATCGATCAGCTGACGATAAAAGAGTGTGACTGATTTACATCGGTGCGTCTTGCAACACCGTCAATTTAATATCAAACAGCCTAAAACTATGCTAAGCTTTTACAACAAATGAGTGCGAAGAGGTCTTTACTATCCACTTCACCGAAAACAACACACAACACTTCGAAAAAAGGTACACCTCTCAAGAAAATGAGTAATTCCCTTGATGTGTAATGAGTAATTTCCCTTATGTAAAACGAATTATTTTTTGCTTATTTACGCAAACTGTTCCATATAAAGGGTGATTTTTTTGAGGTTAGGATTTTCATGCATTAGTATTTGACAGATCACGTGGGATTTCAGACATGGTGTCAAAGAGAAAGATGCTCAGTATGCTTTGACATTTCATCATGAATAGACTTACTAACGAGCAACGCTTGCAAATCATTGAATTTTATTACCAAAATCAGTGTTCGGTTCGAAATGTGTTCAAATTTTGACAAATTTTGTTCAGCGATGAGGCTCATTTCTGGTTGAATGGCTACGTAAATAAGCAAAATTGCCGCATTTGGAGTGAAGAGCAACCAGAAGCCGTTCAAGAACTGCCCATGCATCCCGAAAAATGCACTGTTTGGTGTGGTTTGTACGCTGGTGGAATCATTGGACCGTATTTTTTCAAAGATGCTGTTGGACGCAACGTTACGGTGAATGAACACATTTCAAACCGAACACTGATTTTGGTAATAAAATTCAATGATTTGCAAGCGTTGCTCGTTAGTAAGTCTATTCATGATGAATTATTTATTTAACGAAGGATTTTTCTTCCAAACACTTCAAGTACTGCCTCGTCTGCTTTCGCAAGTACCCAAGCATCGGAGACATATAACAGCACGGGTGGTATCAGTGTCTTGTGTAGTGTCATTTTCGTCTATCAAGAGGTGACTTTGCTCCTTAACTGCTTGCTCAATCCAAATTAGTATCGATTAGACAATATTATCTTTCATTTTATTTCAAAACTGGTGTCATTTGTTTCGGTTAGGGCGATGCCGATGTAGATAAATTTGCTCAATCCAAATGTGTATCTGTTAGCCAATTTTATCCTTCGTTTTATTTCAAAACTGGTGTCATTTCGGTAACGGAGATGCCGAGGTAGAAGAATTTGCTGATTATCTCAAAGTTGTAGTTTCCAACTTTTTCCATTTTCTTTATCTGCTCGGGTTTACAGGGGTGTATGCGATTTGATATCATCCACTTTGTCCTATCTCCATTTACTGCCAAACGCAATTTTATTAATGTTATTTCAATACATTCAAAAAGTTTAATTGCTTCTTCCGGTGACCGATCCATAATATCGATGTCGTCGGCATAGGCGAGTAGCAGGATATTAAAAAGATCACACGATTGGCTGTCTCCCTGTCTGAAACCTCGTTTGGTATTGAACGGTTCGGTTCATGGTACAATTAAGAGGTAGGGTCATTAGCACAATTACAAAAATCTACCCCCACAGAATCAACCTTGAGTGGCAAATGCCGTAAATTGGAATGTCAACGTTAGAAATAAGCTTTGTTTTACAACTCATCTTCTTCAAATGTGATTTATATTTGTATTTTCATCATTATAACGCTATTTTGTGACTTATGTGTGGAATATCGGATCAAATAGAACATCCCCTCGAGATTTCAGAAAAAAATTAAAGCTGTGTTATCAAGCCTTTGACATTTAGATTTGTTACAAAATCAAAACAAAAATAAAATAAAAAAAATTTACTCAGCTGTTCGCATGACCTCACCTTATAAGTATATCCTGGTTCGTCATCTAGCCATGGCTTGAAATACCTTTCAACGTATAGGGCTGTCGAAGGCGGTTTTGTGACTACGAACGAATATACGGCTGGTGTTGATTTGTCCTTCTTAGGTCCTTTTCAAGATTTGGAGCAGTGGAAACATATGCTCTATGGTGGATTTACCACGTCTAAGGCCACACTGATAGGGCCAGTTATTTCGTTGAGTTAAGACTTTAATCTTTCACACAGTACGCTCGAAAGTCCACTTTCTTGTGTACGGGACACAGTATGCTAAGGTTCCTGTCATCGGGAATGCGTTCTTCTTCTAGCGAAATTGCGCGAGCGAGCTGGACCATACTTCTACATACATACAGTTGTTGGAAGTCATAGCAAAATTCTTCCTCATTCTTCATTTCAGTCTGAAAAGACAAGAATTGCGCCCTCCAGAGGCTAAAGAAGTCAAGATCCCAGATCGGTTTATATGGCAGCTATATCAGGTAATGAACCGATTCCAACCATACTTAGCACAGTTGTTGGAAGCGATACCAAAACACTACGTGCAAATTACATTACAGCCAAATCGAAAAGGAATTGCGCCCTCTAAAAGCTCATAAAGTCAAGAGATCGGTTTATATGGCAGCTATATCACGTGATGAACCGATTTGAACCATACATGGCACAGTTGTTGGAAGTGATATCAAAACACCATGTGTAAAATTTCAGTCAAATCGGATGAGAATTGCGCCCTCTAAAGGCTCAAGAAGTCAGGACCCAAGATCGGTTTATATGGCAGCCATATCAAAACATAGACCCATATGGCCATTTACAATACCAACCGACCTACACTAATAAGAAGTATTAGTGCAAAATTTCGTGCGCTTAGCTTTATTCCTTCAAAAGTAAGCGTGCTTTCGACGTATATGAAATATTACCCAATGACTTCTTCTATGGTCTTCAATATTCAATTCATTTATAGTGTGAATTGAACTATAACTTTATAAAGCTCCAATAGCATAACAATTCGTATCCATTGTTCTTTCTTAGCCTAAAGAGAGATACCGGGCAAAGAACTTGACAAATGCGATCCATGGTGGAGGGTATATAAGATTCGGCCCGGCCGAACTTAGCACGATCTTACTTGTTTTGTTTGTAACACATCGAAATATTGATATGGGATATGATATGATAAAGTATATATATATTCTTGATTGTCTTGACTTTCAAGACGATGTAACAATGTCCGTTTATCTGTCCGTACATCCTCCTGTCCGTCCGTCTGTGGAAGTCACGATAACAGTCGAACGAAAACGGATATCGACTTGAAATTTTGGACAATGCTATATGCAGGTCGTTGGGGACTGCAAATAGTCCTTATCAGCTCAGATTTAAATATATAGCCCATAAGGGACGTACATAGTTAGGATTTTATTTGAGGGGGCCACATTTTCTCATAATCGAAAATTTCCAAAATCTTTCTGTTACCTTGAAATTGGTAAAGGTACCTCAATTTTTGTTTTTTAATTGTGATCGCTTTGGGTGCAGGAACTAGCCCATCGGCGGTGACATTTGGTCATAAAGTCAGGGCTGAATTTTGTACTGATTGCCAACACAATATTTACAGGCTGATCCTAATCTTTCAACCCCTCAAAGTGTGGTTGTCTTTACGAATATCCTGGTTTTATAGTAAAAGTTTCGGTGAATCAGCTTTACAATTTTGATGAAATTTTTTCATTTGCGCTAATTTTTGCTTTCAAAAAATTTTTATGATTTCAACAGGTTATTATTTGTGCCTTTCTATTTTAAATCACTTAAATTTCCATAAAATTTTATGCAAACAAACTGGAAACATTAAGCAACTAAAATTGTTAAATATTTCCAAAAAAAAAATTTGACCAATTTCTACGAAGAACCGTCTAAATTCTGCTTAAATGATGTCGCTAAGTGGTTCTTCAAACTTGATTAAAATCGATCGAAAATCCGTTTTTGATGGAAAATATATCCGGTAAAAATTGCATTCAACTATTGCCGTATATGCTTATAAATTCCATCATGTCTTTATAAAGCCTTCCTAATTAATTGGAGATAAAATAAGAAAAGGTGGTAGAACTAAAAATCAGAAGCATAAAGAGATTTTTACGTTATTGCAGTTGGAAACTTTTTATTCTTTCTTTGCCCACTAATTGATGTCAAAAGACCTAGCGACAAAAGTAAGTGTAATATAAAATTTGCTTCCATAGATAAAAGTCTGCTGACTAATATTATTTTAACACATTTTCTTACTTATTGTGAATAGTGTGATCTTGTTTCAAAGTACGATTACTTTTTGTAGAAAATAGATTTTGAAGCGAAAAGGCTTTCTGATTTCATTCTTTAGGGCATCCCCATTATGTATGATAAAATTTTAATCAAATTGTTATGTTATCAGTGATAATTTTGCAGTTTTTCAAAAAATTAATCGTGAAAATCATGTGAAGCACAAACTAAATACCCATCTTATTGTAAAGAAGCAATTTGACTCGATTTGTCGAATTTCATTAAAGATTTTAGTATATAACATATAACGAAAAAATTATTCGCAAAATCTTTTCATTGTAAAAAGATTTGCTTGGAAGAAAATCAAAAATCCAAAAAGTAAATTTTAAAATATTTTAAATAATATTTAACTGTGCTCAAATCTACGGCAAAAGTAACTTCTCCTAAAATGTTTGTCCCTTAATCGCTATAAGCTCCGTATTAATTGCCTTAAATACTGTATGAATTATTGAATTCCAAGAAAGAACCGAAATGGTTTTATTTGAAATAATTATTTTATTTGAAATGTCAATTAATCTGGGTAATCATTTTGGAGTTTTAAAATTGTGTTTCCGAGTCCTTAAAATTGTTCATTTCATTGCTGATGTAATTCAAATAATTTTTAATTAAATATTACTAATTATTCTTTGGAAATTTTTTTTTAGACTAACAAGCAAGATATTTATTTTAAAACATTTTTTATATAATATTTATTCTACCGACAAAACATTCAATTAAAATTATAAAACGAGAATTAAGAGAAAATTAATATAAAATAATGTCTTAAAAAAATTGTTGTTAAATTTTTGTCTTTCGAAACATTATTTATAAAAACAATTTTTGGCAAAAAAAATCCATGAAGATGTTTGGCTTATAGAAACTAATAACTTTTCGTTTAAAACAATCACAAAAATTGTACTTTTCCAAAAAATTACATTGCGATTCGGTCTTTAAAAAGATTGCATTAGCCCATTAACGACAAAAAATACCCAAGAATATAGCTGTCTTAGAAAAATTCTAGCTCGAGGAAAGAGGTATCGTCATAAAATTTCGATTGGCGTTAAGTGAACGACTAAAACCAGTTACAAAAATTATTCCCGTCATGTTTTGGGGGAAAATTGGCTTGTCAAAAGTCGGAAATTTTTTATATCCCAAAAATCAAACGAAAAAATTTCTCAAAATTCTTAGGAGTGGGATTTCTGGAATCCTTTTAATGTTTTGTTGCGATTTTATACCAAAATCATTGAATCCAGCTTTCATTGCCATAAAATATTAACAAAAAGATTTTGTTGATGTAGGGTCTTAGAAAATAAAAAACAAGTAAAAGCGTGCTAAGTTCGGCCGGGCCGAATCTTATATCCCCTTCACCATGGAGCGCATTTGTCGAGTTTTTTTCCCGACATCTCTTCTTAGGCAAAAAATGATATAAGAAAAGATTTGCTCTGCTATTAGAGCGATATCAAGATATGATCCGGTTTAGACCACAATTAAATTATACGTTGGAGACCTGTGTAAAATATCAGCCAATTCGAATAAGATTTGCCCCCTTTGGGGGCTCAAGAAGTAAAATAGAGAGACCGATTTATATGGGAGCTGTTTCGGGCTATAGACCGATTCAGACCATAATAAACACGTATGTTGATGGTCATGAAAGGATCCGTTGTACAACATTTCAGGCAAATCGGATAATAACTGCGACCTCTAGAGGCTCAAGAAGTCAAGATCCCAGATCGGTTTATATGGCAGCTATATCAGGTCATGAACCGATTTGAATCATACTTAGCACAGTTGCTGGATATCATAGCAAAACACGTCGTGCAAAATTTCATTCCAATCGGGTAAGAATTACGCTCTCTAGAGGCTCAAGAAGTCAAGACCCAAGATCGGTTTATATGACAGCTATACCAGGTTATGGACCGATTTAAACCATACTAACGCAGTTGTTAGTAGTGATACTAAAACACTATGTGCAAAATTTAAATCAAATCGGATGAGAATTGCGCCCTCTAGAGGCTCAAGAAGTCAAGATCCAAGATTGATTTATATGGCAGCTATATCAAAACATGGACCGATATGGCCCATTTACAATACCAACCGACCTACACCAATAAAAAGTATTTGTGCAAAATTTCAAGCGTCTAGCTTTACTCCTTCGGAAGTTAGCGTGCTTTCGATAGACAGACGGACGGACGGACATGGCTAGATAGACATAAAATGTCGCGACGATTAAGAATATATATACTTTATGGGGTCTCAGACGAATATTTCGAGTAGTTACAAACAGAATGACGAAATTAGTATACCCCCATCCTATGGTGGAGGGTATAAAAATTTTTAAAATAAATTAAATTTCATCAAAATCGGACAACGGAATCGAGGATTAGGCGTCGAGGATTAGGCGTAACAGGATTTTGTCTTCAAAAATATTTTTTTTTAATTATTCTATCGAAAAAATTATAGGAAAATGTTGTTTGGCAGATACAGATAACAGATAACCATAATAAAAAGACTAAAAATGTTTATGCAAAATGTTGTGTCGAAAATGCAAAAATGTTATTGAAATTTTAGTTTTGAAAAATAATCCCGAAGTTAGATTGTGTTTAAAAATTTTTCGCTTAAATTTAGTTCTTAAAAAATTCATTAAAATTCAGTCTTATTGAATTTTTGTCTTTAAAAAAAAATTATTAAAATTTCGTCTTAAAAAAATAATTTCGACGGGTGTCCAGCCGGTTCTGAAGTTTTGGCATTTGAGAATGTTACGCTGAAATATTGCCTTTAGAAAAATTTCATTCCAATTTGTTTGGAAAAAAATTCATTAAAATTTTGGTTTTACTAAGAATTTCGGCTAAGGCTGCCCTGGCCTTAGCAAAATTTTGTCATTGTAGAATATTTACATACGAATTTTTGTCATTTTGGTGGGGGCTCGAGCCCTGACTACGTCCCTGGCTCCCATATATTTTGATTTTTGGACCTGAGCCGTACCTGAGCTACAATTTTGTGCGTGGTGTTCAGTTATGACTTCCAACGATCGTGCCAAATATGGTCAATATAGGTGTATAACCTGATATAGCTTCCATACAAACCGACCTCCAGGTTTGACGTCTTGAGCCTCTGGAACTCGCTATTGCTGGTCGATTTGGCTATCTCCGGATTAGCCTTCAACTGCATTTAATAGCTTTAATTTTTGCCTGGTTTGGCAAAAATTTAGTACGTAAAGTTAAACCATAACCTTCTAATAAGTTCAGTTTGTGTAAATTTTGAGCAGAATCCATGGTTCAGCCCGGCGTAACTTAGCACGTGTTTACTTGTCTCTTTGTATACCCACCACCATAGGATAGGGGTATACTAGTCTAATCATTCCGTTTGTAACACCTCGAAATAGGGATCTGGAACCCCATAAAGTATATATATTCTTCATCGTATCCACATTCTGAGTCGAACTAGCCATTTCCGTCCGTCCGTCTGTCGAAATCACGATAGCGGTCGAACGCGAAAATCTTGCGCTTCCAATTTTGCACAAATACTTAATATTGATGTAGGTCGTTGGGTTCGGTACAGATTTGAATATAGCAATTTTCGTCCGATTTGGCTGAAATTTTGCACATAGTGTTGTTTTCTGGGTTCCAACAACTGTGCCAAGTACGGCCCAAATCGGTCAAGAACATTATATAGCTCCCTATAAACCGATCGCCCGATTTGACGTCTTGAGCCTTACAAGCCGTGATTTTTATCCGATTTGGCTGAAATTTTATGTTATCACTCTCCACAACTGTGCCAAATACTGTCCAAATCGGTCTATAACCAGATATAGCTCTCATCTTTTAGCATAATCCTTGGTAGTAGGTTCCCAAGATTCGGCCCGGCCGAACTAAGCACGCTTTTACCTGTTTAGATTAGAGGTTTACAAATTTATTTATTTCATGAAGTCTGTGGAGCGTAAGTTTAAATGCTATCATTCCAATCGAAATATCGCTCACCTATTTCAGTTTACTAGCTTCGACATTTGCATTCTATCCAAATGTATTTTCAGCGCTAATGTTTTTATTGGGCTGTAATCATAAAATCAGACGTTTTCCGTTCGCGACTTTTTCCTATTTTTAAACGATCATACCTTTCGTTTCAAATCCTAAAAGCAGGACTTCCTTCCAAGTCACAGTGGTAAATGTGCCAGACATTCGCTTTGCGTTTGGTGCGTTTTCCTCAAATGTAGTACGTAACCAGCTGCCTCTTTGCCAAGCATATTAAATTTGCATTTGGCATCGAAATTCCAATTGCAATCGATGGCAGCCATTAGGACATCATGGTGCTGCCGCTCAGCCTGGTAGACCAAAGAAAGAAATGATGATACTTTTGAAGTTAGGGCTAGGAATGCAGGTAGGTAATGGATAATGTAATCGTTCTCGTTAACGTCACAGACGTTTGTGGAGGTACTTTCGATGTGGCTTTTGACCGATATACTTGTTCGCACCCCCACGAATAGGAGCCCATTAATATGTATTGTAATAATAATAAAACCATTGGAATTTCTAAGTAGCAAAGAGCAAAAAAATGGAAGAAAACTAACTCCAAAATTGTAATGTAGTAAATGGATTACTATCTACCTAGGGAAGAACTTTACTGTGCTTTAATTCAAAAGTTATTGTTAGCCATAAAGGTAGGAAAAATATATAAACGTACATACTTCCTTATAGCCATAACGATTTTATTGCATTGATAATATTATGTCAATGATTTGTGATGAGCCAATTTGGCAACGTTATCTGGCTATGTTGTATTAAATTTCGAAAGGAGGGGAAGGATGGATATTCAATAGTTACTATTATATACTGAATCTCTTTTTCAAATCATGTAATTGAAATGATTAACATATTTTGATTATTTTTTGCACATATTCGTATTAAGGTATAATTGAATTTTTGAGCGAACGTTAAAGGCATTGTTTGCCAAATAAGAAAAATGTAGAAGAAAATTACTTTACTTACTTACTTTCTTTAATTGGCTATGAAAGAACAATAGCGTTTTAACCTCCTCGATCTTCTGCTCTCACTTTATAATCTCTGGCACCAAGTTTCGAGGTGTCTCCCACCACTTGATCTTTCGATCGGGCTTTTGGTCTTCCCGGTTTGGGTGTACCACCATGTTTGCCTCCAAAAGAATTCTTTGTTGGAGCTTCTTCATCCATTCTGACAACTTGAGCAAGCCAACGCTCATGGTTCATACGACGCCTATATTCTACATTAACGCAAACTGTTCCATATATCTTACGAAGAAACACTACAAGCACTGTCTCGTCTGCTTTCACAAGTACCCATGCCTCAGAACCATATAACAATACAATACAACAATAGTGCAATAGTATCAGTGTCTTGTATAGTGTAATCTAGTAGAAACAAGTGAAAGCGTGCTAAATTCGGCCGGGCCTAATCTTATATACCCTCCACCATGGATCGCATTTGTCGAGTTCTTTTCCGGCATCTCTTCTTAGGCAAAAAAGGATATAAGAAAAGATTTGCTCTGCGATTAGAGCGATATCAAGATATGGTGCGGTTTGGACCACAATTAAATTATATGTTGGAGACCTCTGTAAAATGTCAGCCAATTCGAATAAGAATTGCGTCCTTTGGGGGCTCAAGAAGTAAAATAGAGAGATCGATTTATATGGGAGCCGTACCGGGCTATAGACCGATACTGACCATAATAAACACGTATATTGATGGTCATGAGAGGATCCTTCGTACAAAATTTCAGGCTAATTGGATAATAATTGCGACCTCTAGAGGCTCAAGAAGTCAAGTCCCCAGATTTGTTTATATGTCAGGTATATCAGGTTATGAACCGCTTTGAACCATACTTAGCACAGTTTGTTGGATATCAAAACAAAATACTTCGTGCAAAAATTCATTCAAACCGGATAAGAATTGCGCACTCTAGAGGCTCAAGAAGTCAAGACCCAAGATCGGTTTATATGGCAACTATATCAGATTATGGACCGATTTAAAGCATACTTGGCACAATTGTTGGATATCATAACAAAACACGTCATGCAAAATTTCATTCCCATAGGATAAAAATTGCGCACTCTAGAGGCTCAAGAAGTCAAGACCCAAGATCGGTTTATATGGCAGCTATATCAAAACATGGACCGATATGGCCCATTTACAATACCGACCTACACTAATAAGAAGTATTTGTGCAAAATTTTAAGCGGCTAGCTTTAGTCCTTCAGAAGTTAGCGTGCTTTCGACAGACAGACGGACGGACGGACGGACAGACGGACGGACAGACGGACGGACGGACGGACATGGCTAGATCGACATAAAATGTCGCGATGATCAAATATATATATATACTTTATGGGGTCTCAGACGTATATTTCGAGTAGTTACAAACAGAATGACGAAATTAGTATACCCCCCATCCTATGGTGGAGGGTATAAAAATTATGCCTTCCTTTTTGATTTATTAAACGAAATTAGATTTAAAAAATTACGGACATTATTTATATACCTTACCTTGCAGATGAATTTAAAGCCCTCTATCTGACTTCCCCTTAGGGTGCGAGCTGAGGGCCGATCCGAGATTGTCAATGCGATGAAGATTGTGAATGCGAGAAAACTGGTTACATACAAGTCAATACAAATAAGCTTGTGCATAACATAGTGAACGCCGCGCAGAGCGGAAAGTAAAGCCGATTAGGTGCAAGAAAACAGTTCCAAATAATTTTTGGCGCTTGTTTACATTGTTGATGTTTAGTTTTTTGCATGCAGTCGTGTTTAAAAATAATAAATGCATAGAGATCAAATAATAAATGGATTTTTTTCCCGCACTATATAAATAATGAAATTCACCAAATTCACTCCATTGTAGTGTAATTAGATGTTTTTCCAATTTCTTAGGTGTTCATAATTGCATTAATCACACAAAAATTCACTTCATCAAATGAACTCGCGTCAACAATTTAATAAACACAAATGAACAAAAAGATTAAACACATAAAAGCCAAACACATGGAACATACAGCATTTCAGCGCTGATTCTCGCATAAATTGTGTTATAGACAAATTGTCTTCACGCATCAAAATATGCGCTAATAAGGTCGACTCGACAACCTTAGGGTGCGAACAGAGTGAGCGCTGATGCCGAGCGGAGCCGGGCCGACATTATTTTCATGCGAGAAAAACATTCTTTCTATGATTTGCAAGCGTTGCTCGTTAGTAAGTCTATTCATGATGAAATGTCAAAGCATACTGAGCATCTTTCTCTTTGACACCATATCTGAAATCCCACGTGATCTGTCAAATACTAATGCATGAAAATCCTAACCTCAAAAAAATCACCCTTTATAAGGGTTGGTATTCTATTCTTCTTTCGGAATAGCCGCTGAAATTTTAAATTATTTCGCGAGCGGAATTTGACAGCAATCAAATGTTTTTTTTTCCCATACCAAAACTCGTTTCTTTATCTGCACTTATTGTTTTCTCTATTTTATATATTTTTTCTCAAATATATAAAGAACAAGTAAGAGCGTGCTAAGTTCGGCCGGCCGAATCTTATATACCCTCCACCATGGATCGCATTTGTCGAGTTCTATGCGCAGTATCTCTTTTTAGGCACACAAAGAATATTGAATAAGAATATGCTATTGTGTAATATTTCAGTTGATTCGGATAAGAATTGCGCCTTGTAGGGGCTCAAGAAGCAACATCGGGACATCGGTTTATATGGAGCTGCATGAATCTATTGATCGATTCAGACCATATTAGACACGTATGTTGAAGATCATGAGTGAAGCCGTTGTACAAAATTTCTTCCAAAACGTATAAAAATTGCGCCCTCTATAGGCTCAAGAAATCAAGATCCCACATCGGTTTATATGGAAGCTGTATCAGTTTATGTACCGATTTGCGCCATACTTAGCACAGTTATTTAAAGTCATAACAAAACACCTCATGCAAAATTTCAGCCATATATATCAAAACATGGACCGACTTGGCCCATTTACTATCCCAACCGACCTACAGTAATAAAAAGTATTTGTGCAAAATTTCAAGTGGCTAGCTTAACTCCTTCGAAAGTTAGCGTGCTTTCAAATGACATGACGATCAAGAATATATATACTTTATGGGGTCTCATACGCATATTTCGGGATGTTGCAAACAGAATGACGAAATTAGTATACCCCCATCCTATGGTGGAGGGTATAAAAAGGAACCATTGAAATCAATAAAACAAACTAAAATGATGCCAGCAATAGTTTCAAGTGTTGCCACTATAATAGTTTTTTTCGTCACTCTACTACTTTTCCGCAGGTTTTCAGCCAATGTTTCGCCGACGTTTTCTTTATATTGAGTTTTACAGCATTCCGCTCGAAATACTGAACAGAATACTCAGCTTAACACAGTGAATGCGAAAATCAGCACTGAAATACTGCTTGTTCCATGTGTTTTGCTTTTATGTCATTTAGTCTTGTTGTTAATTTGTGTTTATAAAATTGCAGCACACGGCAAATTTGTTACACACACTCAACCAAATTTGTTATTCAAAACAGCAAAAATGTTTGCTAAAACAGCAGTTTTTGTCTTCTAAAAATGGGAAAGCAGGCATTACTGCTGTTTCAGCAAACATAGGGCAGTTGTATTAGCAATCATTTCATGCTTTTCATTAATGGAATATTACTGTAAAGAAGCTACCTAAATCCATTCATTGGTATATATTTCGAAATGTGGCTGAGCCAGCTCGCGTTGTTTTTGTTGCTCTACTATGTGCACATGATTGGCATGGCCTTTTGTATCTAATTTAAAGAAAAAAGGTTATGGAAAGTAAACATTCAGTAGAGATTATAAACATATGTGTTCTATTTTAATACCCTCCACCATAGGATGGGGGTATACTAATTTCTTCATTCTGTTTGTAACTACTCGAAATGTTCGTCTGAGATATATATTCTTGATCGTCGTGACATTCATTCATTCGTTCAACAACTGCGCCAAGTATGGTTTACATCGGTCCATAACCTGATATAGCTGTCATATAAACCGATCTTGGGTCGTGACTTCTTGAACCTTTAGAGGGCGCAATTTTTATCCGATTGGAATGAATTATTGCACGAATTATTTTGTTGTGATATCCAACAACTATGCCAAGTATGTTTCAAATCGGTTAATAACCTGATAAAGCTGTCATATAAACAGATCTGGGGACTTGACTTCTTGGGCTTATAGACGGCGCAGTTCCTATCCGATTTGGCTGAAATTTTGCATAACGTATTTTATTATTACTTTAAACAACTGTGTCAAATAAGGTTCAAATCGGTTCATAACCTGATATAGCTGACATATAAACCGATCTGGGATCTTGATTTCTTGAGCCTCTAGAGGTCGCAATTCTGACATTTTACAAAGGTCTCCAACATATAATGTATTTGTGGTCCAAACCGGACCATATCTTGATATTGCTCTAATAACAGATCAAATCTTTTCTTTTTTGCCTAAAAAGAGATACCGTGACAAGAACTCGAGAAATGCGATCCATGGTGGAGGGTATTAAAGATTCGGACCGGCCAAACTTAACACGCTTTTACTTGTTTTATATGTAAATGGCCACATTTTGGCCAAAGAAACCCAAAAAATCAACCTTGTCAAACCACCGAAAAAAAGACTTTCGGAAAATTTTCCGTAGAAAAGAACGTAGTACCAACCTTAATTTAATAAAATCGTTTCACAAACTTAATTGCTGACCTCAATATTTATGTTGAGCACAATAAAAATGCTAATCACAATAAAAACGCTGGCAAAAATGTCACTGTTGACCAATAAAAACCGCATAAATCGTAGAGGAAACGGGTTTTGAGGAAAATCCCAAATCAATTGGATTTGGGTTCTAGTGGAAACATGGTTAAAGGCTGGTACTATATTCGCTTTACGCGACATTTCTCGCCGATTACTTTTTTGTTTAAAAGCAAACAAACTTGCTGATTTCATTCAGTAGAACATTCCCTCAAAACTTATGGTACAATTTTAGTAATTTTTTTTTATTTTATCATTGTTATTGTCGTAATGTTTCAAAAAAATAATCGCGAAAGAGGGTTTTCAACGGCGAAAAATGAAAATAGTACCAGCCATGGTAAAAGAACTTAAAGGTATGGTCACGGGAACAGCTGAGTACAACTTTTTTAATTTGACAAATTTTCTAATGTCAAAAATTTATGTGTATGAGTGTTGTTTACATGAAAATAAAATACTTGGATAAGATGGGGGGTATGCTAATATCGTCATTCTGTCATCATTTGCCTGAAATTATGTACTACGGATCCTCTCATAACCATCAACATACGTGTTTATTATGATCTGAATCGGTCTATAGCCCGATACAGCTCCCATATAAATCGATCTCTCTATTTTACTTCTTGAGCCCCCAAAGGGCGCAATTCTTATTCGAATTGGCTGACATTTTACACAGGTCTCCAACATGTAATAATATAATAATAGCAGAGCAAATCTTTTCTTATATCCTTTTTTGCCTAAGAAGAGATGCCGGGAAAAGAACTCGGCAAATGCGATCCATGGTGGAGGGTATGTAAGATTCGGCCCGGCCGAACTTAGCACGCTTTTACTTGTTTTTATTCAGGTTTGGTTTTCGCAAAATAATAAAGTTTCGAAAATTTTAAAAAAAGAAAAGTGCATGGTCGTTTTACGGTTCTTTGTGGTTGTTTTCGTGGCATTAATAAATAATCTGCTTCAAAGATTTGATATTTTGCACCATTACAATTTTCACATGTATATTTTATTGTTTCTGTAATTGATTCGGCTTCTATTGTATTTCTTGATGTGGTGTCTCGTTTATGAAAGGAAATGCTGGTATACGTTTTTCACTCAACATTGAATTTGGCTCTGATCGCTGGGTGAACAAAACAATAACTTATGAACTTCTCTGGGCCTAAAAAATTATTTAACTTTTTTCTTCTTCTAACCTCTGCAGACATACCGATGCCCAGCCAGCATTTGACATTACGAGTTGTAAACAGAAAAATGTCGTTGTTGGGCAAATGATCCTACCTTCTAAGTTCTTGTGTACCATAAACAGCTGAGAACATTTTTTCTCGCAAAGTGCACTATAAGTCAATGAGTTTTGGTTGCGTGTGTGTATTATAGTTAAGAACCATTCCACTCACAAGCTACGGAAATGGCACAACATTTTGTTGTTGGGCAACTGCCACTACCTGTAATTGAATATATCTTGCCATAGTACCATCCATTACATGAAATTTTCGCAGCAAGCAAAAATTATGCTTAAAAATTATGCCCTGTTATGCAAAAAAAATTCTTTTGAACTCCGTACCTGCAAGCGAAATTGTCGGTAACGGTATCAAAACCGAAATCTTCGCTTAGGTTGTATATATCAATGCATATCTTAAGGCTGGTACGACGTTCTTTTTTGTGGAAAAAATTTCCACAAATAGTTCCTTCAGTGGTTTGACAAGGTTGCCACATTTAATTGTTTTTTGGTATCTTTGGCCAAAATCATGGTATAAGAACTTAGAAGGTAGGGTCATTTGCCCAACAACAACATTTTCTGTGCCAGGGTTGTGGATTGTTTACAATTCGTAATGTCAAATGCCAACTGAGCAGCAGTATGTCTGCCGAGGTTAGAAGAAGAAGAAACGGTTAAAAATGTTCTGGCCCAGAAAAATAATTAATTTTATTTAATTAAAATAAGATAATGTTTTGATTATTTAAAATAGCTTAGCTTGTTTTTGCTTAAGTAGAAATTTTGTATAGTGAGAAAGTTACCGTTTCGCACAGCAAATTGTAATTTTTTTTCTCACAAGTTTAAAAAACACCCCCTATGGATTGGTGTTCTATTCTGCTTTCGGAAATTTGAGAGCAATCAAATGTTTTTGTTTCTATACCAAAACAAGTTTCTTTATCTTCACTTATTGTTTTCTCTATTTTATATATTTTTTCTCAAATAAATAAAGAAATACGAACCATTGGAACTATTGAAACAAACTAAAACCAGTAAGGAAGGACAAAACTCGGGTGGTGCTGCTGTATAATTCTCTACACCTACCCTATAAGTACAATGTGGGAGCTATATTCAATTCTGAACCATTTTTGGTGGAACTCGGCGAACAAAAATATGTCAAAACTGTAATAACAACGGTTGACAAATGACAACATTATTACTAATTACCCAAAATCTGACATATATATGGGAGCTATAACTAATACTGAATCGATTTCCATGATATTTACCAGTAATGTAGAGAGTCATTAGAAAATCCTGCCAAATTTCGAGAAAAACGGTTAACAAATGACCATTTTACTGCAGTATTACTGCAAATCGAACGAACATATACATATATGGGAGCTCATTTCATTGTACGCATTGCGCCTTTGTCCACTTATTTAAAGAATGTATGTTTATGTCAAGGCGGATTTAATAAGGTGGTCTCACGCGAGCAGCTATTAACAGCCGGCTAGGTTTGACAGTATTAAGATGTCAGATTTTTGTTTGCATTCTCTTTGTTGTCATCTTCTTTCTCGCATATTCTCTGCTGATGTATACACACGCGCACACAAATTTGTTTGCGTGTGTTGACAAAACGACGATCAGCTCGATGGCAAATTCCACCATATGATTTGTGGTTGTTGTACAAATCAGACCATCTTTAATTGTTTCGCCATGTGTTTATGTATGTATTGTTTAAGGCGGTATTACACGGCATGTTGATGTCTTGTGACATGGCACTTTTTGTATGCACATGTATTTAAAAATGTTTGCCAAAAATTGCCAACTTACATACGATTCATCATTTTTGCTAACAGACCTATTTGTTATTTTCGTATGTCATTACCTAAAAATTTTAGCAAAAGCTAATTTTTTTATGCGTAAAAATTGTTAAAGTAGTGAGAAATAAATTTGTGAAAACAGTTTAATTTTGGGTTACTTTCATTAGACTGACGACAAAAACAGCTGATTTCTTTATGTTTTTGTCAGAAGGAATAGAGCACGCTCTAATCGAAAAAATTACATGTGCTATTTTGAAAAATGATTTTCATAAGTTAGTTTCGTTTGTATTACACGTATTCTACAACTCAACATGTGTAATAGATCCTTTACATTGTAGACATTTACGTTAAAACATGGCGACAAAAAACATGTGTGAGTTACATAACAAATGCACGCACGCATCTGATGGAAAAAGTTAACCAACTCTCAACTTTGAACGTGTTTCAGGTCGCAAATCATATGATTTGAATATTTTTCTATTCAAAAATTGTTTTGCAGGCCGTAGATTAGAGAAATTCTTTTATGATATTAATATTAAACTACATTATTAACCATTTCCATTGAAATTAACTTTGGAAATGTAATAAATAAATTGATTTTTAGAAATTCGTGTGAAGCAAAAGGAGCATGGTATGTAAGTCAACCCAAAGAACGCATGTGGGCGCATCTGATTGCTTAAGCACGCATAAGTGCTTCGCTCGGTATGTAGTTCCACCTTAATGGCTGGTGCTGTGTTCGTGTTTTACCGTTGAAAACCCATGTTTTTTCACGGTTCCTTTTTTTGAAAAACTAATCAAATAATAATGACAAAAAAAAAACAATTTTATACAAATTTACTATAAGTAAATTATAAAAATTAGTAATTAATTCATCAGTTCGACAAAATGGGACGTGGCCAGTTAGGTGTTTACGTTAGCGGTCAAGTATTAGGCTTGTCCCGGCGAAAATGTCAACAAATGCCAATGATCGTACGTTCATTAACATCTTCCTCGGATTCCGATTCATACCAATATCTACAACGGTCCAAATTGCCAACAATGTATTTCCAAAAATCCCTGCCTCGTCTTCCAATCCCACTGGTGGAGAAAACTTGTGAGCGTTTTCTTGCTGCAATCCAACCGCTTACCACAGCCCAGGAATTTTCAGACACTCAACAAGTGGTAAGCGAATTTAAATCAAACGAAGCCCCAGAATTAAACGCAATGCTGAAACTTAAGGACGAGGCAAATAAGCATACCAGTTACATTTCGGAACCATGGTAAGTTTCTAATGATGAATTTACCTTAAGAAATATAACAAAACTACATATATGATCAGATAAGTTGCAATATTTTTCGTACTGTTTTCTTTTGCTCACATGTATTGTGCACTTCGTTGTGAGCAATTATATTAGCAGTATACTATAGTGCAAAAAATATGTCCGGAAGAAAATCAATACAACTTTTTATATCTTTTGAAAGTGTACACAAATTTAAATACGGCAGAGGTACATGAGATAACTCAGAGCACCACATAGTCTGGAACATTGAGGTCAGATCTGTGTGGTGTTCATTGCTTCTACGAAAAGTTTAGCTGCGAGCAACCGGGCGCGTCCACAGTTTGCGGATAGTGGAATGCTCCATACTGAGTAGCTGCAACGGCAGTTGCGGACATTCAGCTGTATCGAGCGAAGAGGAGGGTCTGAGTGAGAGACTTGGCGGCACCGGCTCTTGCACAAATACTGAGTGCCTATGATGCTCGATATGACTA
Source organism: Stomoxys calcitrans (assembly GCF_963082655.1). Taxonomy (NCBI): domain Eukaryota; kingdom Metazoa; phylum Arthropoda; class Insecta; order Diptera; family Muscidae; genus Stomoxys; species Stomoxys calcitrans. The sequence goes on along the minus strand of NC_081554.1, from coordinate 132,968,303 downwards.
GGCGGGTTATTGTCGCCTTTAAATAACCAATGGCCACACTGTTCCCGCGGCGATCGGTCCTTTGCACCGGAACGAGCTTGCTCACCTACAGGAGCTCGACGAGAATCGCCACCTCCACGTAGTGTAAGCACGAATTGTAGAGCGTTGTTTTCCCGGTCGCTAGAAATTCTGTGTGTAGATTGTTATAGAGTGTCCTTTTAGCTGTAGATGGACCTTAAAGATACGTCAGCCGAACGTGTTTGAGGTTGCACCATTTATTTTTTTAATTTTTTTTGCTGTTGTAGTAGCCTCATTTGCATGTGGTACGAGCGATCATCTTCAAACAACTATAGGTGAGCAAGCTCGGTCCGGTCTATGGATCCGATCGATAAGTGAACGTGACTGTCCTTGGTTATTCAAAGGCACCTATAACTTACCTTGTCATATCGAGCATCATAAGCACTCTGTGTTTAAGGAATAGAAGGCGCCGCCCGCCTTTCACTATGACTCCATTTGAAACCATTCATTGTCCACAGTTGTAATTGCAGCTACTCCGTATGGAGCATTCCACTATCCGCAACAAGTCCGGTAGCTCGCAGCTAAGCTTCTCGGAGACCTCTGGCCCTTTGCCTTCGTCCTAGAACGAAATGAAATAAGAGAGAATGGAAAGGCGAAAGCAGGGAGAGAAATATAAACGAAAAGCCGGTATAGAGACCGAACAAGTCTCACCGACTATAGTGCCGCCCGATCAACAATCCCAGGCCCTTACAGGAAGAAAGACCGTAGAGAGCTCAGTGAAGTGGTTTCCATCCATAATTCAACGCCTACGAGCGGCAGCTTTACTCCGTCAAGGACCGGTCTCCTGAACTCGCCATACTTGTGAACAACACCACCTTAGTCTTTCTGGGGATTATGTCAATCCCATTGGCTCTTCCCATCTAGACAACTTCCTTAGCACGCCCTGAAGGATATCCGTGATAGTAGGGAGAAAGCGACCGTACCGCCATTCTTTCCTCCTCGAAATACCTGACCTGAGAATCCCATTGATAACCCACATAGCCACAAGATAGGGAATAAAACTACTCCTTGCTGTGTCCCCGTGGTAAAAATCTTCCTCATCGAGCCCTGAGCCAGTGATACATAGATAATTCTGCCCTTCAGGATAACATCAATCCAGTTAACAAGAAGAGGGGGACTCTCATATCAACCAGAGAACGACGAATGGGCCCCAACGTTATTAAAAGCCTTTTCTATTTCAAAAAAGGCAGTTAAAGTGAAGTCGCCTGTCCCCAAGATTCCACCTATGCAACCCATCACGTCTTAGAGGGTACTAACAACTGACCGACTATTGGTTAAGCATGCTGGTAGCCACTTATCAACAATGAGTCAAGAAGACCCCTGATGTACGCTCCCAACAATCTCCCAAGTGGCATCAAGACGTAAGAGTGATTGGCCTAAAGTAATTTGACAGGGAGTGGCTCGATTTTTCCGCTTTGGGAATGAAAACAACCCTAACTTCCCGCCTCGAAAACGGCATAAAGTCAAGCAAACCACAAGCCCTAAAAATCGTTTCCAAAAGTCGTACGGCATACGGTCTTGCATTCAGCAGTATGACAGGCGATGTACCACCCGGTGGATTTGTAGGGCTCAAACGAATTAACAGACCGGATAAATCCCCTCCGTTATCATCCTCTCAACAGCCGACCCCACCCCAGCACAGCTTTGTATCTAAGGGACAACCGTCTCGTCAGAAGTTACCGGTCCACTGGCTACATCCGAGCAAACCGGAAAGTATGTTGTTGGGGAGCTTCGAAACAAAACAATGTCCAAGTTCTTCGGTTCCTTAGATAACACTTTCCGAAACCTAGAAGACTCGTTTACCTCTCCACCGACTCACAGAAGCCAGCTGACCTCACCTCGCCCTTGTACCGGCTTAGGGACTCCTTATATAGGTCCTAATTCGTACTTAGCCTGGTACGACTGGCTTTGTTGTGCAGTCTCCTCGTAGTCTGCTCTAAGCTCCGACCTCCTACCTGGGTAATTAAGAAGGAAGTTCTCTTCAAAACTCACCATGGCTCCGGTCAACGGGCCTCCTCGTATTAACAAGCCGAGTGCTTAAGGTACAAAGATTACATCGACGAGATCGGCATAGCGGTCCCAGGTCTAGGATTCCGGAATGGCGGATCATTGTTCCCGGATAAAACCCCCTCGAACCCTCTCTAGTCCGTCCAAACAATATCATCGAGACTCGTCAGAGCTATATCTATCACCTCTGATCTATTTCCAATTTTAAAGAGTTTAACATGTCACAAATGAGCGCGGGTTCGTATCGCAACCCAAGATGAGCTGATTCCTTCGGTTATTCTCGCGCATAACCTTCCACACCATCTCATACGGCGGGTCCGGGTAGGTATACAGATAAAATGAGTAAGCGGGTGGAATTCCACCTTACCAATTTCAACGTCGTCAGATCGCCATTGCTGTAAATAGATTGAAGGATTTGATTTAATTTCTTCTTTTCTATTGGGTTGCCCAAAAAGTAATTGCGGATTTTTAAAAAGAAAGTAAATGCATTTTTAATAAAATTTAGAATGAACTGTAATCAAATATACTTTTTTACACTTTTTTTCTAAAGCAAGCTAAAAGTAGCAGCTGATAACTGACAGAAGAAAGAATGCAATTACAGAGTCACAAGCTGTGAAAAAATTTGTCTACGCCGACTATATGAAAAATCCGCAATTACTTTTTGGGCAACCCAATACAACCTTGTCACCCGTCGTAAAGATGATGTTGTTGTTGTAGCAGTTTGTTGTGTTCCATCTTTCGTCTACTTGATTCTGTTCTGATTCCAGATCCAAGAACTCTGATACTTAGATGGGCTGCGTCCAGTGGGATCTGGTTGTTGTTGTAGCCACATATACCATATATATAGCCACACGTGGAGGTAGCGATCCTCGTCAAACTGCTAAAGATGGGTTAGCTCATAGGACCGATCGCTGCAGGAACGTGATTATTATTGTTTATTTAAAGGCGCCAAGAAAAATTCGCCTTCTCATATCGAGCATCATAGGCACTGAGTATTTAAGCAATAGCCGGTGCCACGCGATACCACTGATTGTCAGCGACTTCAGTGCCAGCTACTCTGTATACGATGCATCCCACATTCCACAACCTGTGGATGCGCCCGGTAACTCTTAGCTAAGCTTCTCGTGATAACTACATATGACCAATCCCATGGCGGCCGGTTGTACGTACCGGATTGACCTGATGGAGTCCTTCATCGGCAAGGGCTGCCGCCTCAGTGTACAACACACCGCTATAACACATACATATATACATATGACCACCAGACAGTTCGGGGCTCAAAGTTCCAGCCTGTGTGGTGTTCATAGTTATCCCGGGCCGGGAGTGGGATTTGGGTCTGAGTTAAGTGGGTCTGGCTGGGCAGTTGAACATGTGATATGTGTCGTGTGGTTCCTGGTCACAATCTTGCACGTTTGCATCAATCTTTGCTCCATAGAATTGAGGCGGCTGTATCCGCGGGATCGTAATGAAGCCAGAACAACTCTGGTTTGCCGGAGGTGGCTAATTTCAGGTGCAATAGGAGGCAGTCGTTTTCCAAGGACCACATTTACCCGGTAGCTATTCACCGCATTTACTACCGTGTTTGCATGAATGTTGTCTAGACCCGCTTGATAAGCCGCATGATCTAGAGGTTCTCTCTTGTAGCGCTGGACCTCACGCTCTGGATCATGTAGATTTACCTTAAGGCATCTGGGCGGTGAATATCTATCCACAAGATGATGACAGCCTATAAGGTATTGCCTAGACAGCATGTTGTTATGTCTTCGCTCGGGTAGGATCTTTGTCTCCTGATTGAGGTGGTTCACGTGAGAACTAAGGAGACAGCCCGTAGCAGTTTGAAGAGCGGCATTCTGACAGATCTGAATATTATTCCATAGCGTGTCACAAAGCTAACCAGACGATACTGGCGCTGCATATCTGACCACAAAGCGGCCAATGGAGTGGAATGGAGGCCAGGTAGAGGTTAGATAGTGCCGAAGATATCACCCCGCCTTGGGGAACTCCCTGTTTCGCTCTACGGTATTTTGATTTCTTATCCCTAAATTCCACAAATGACTGGCGACCACACAGATAATTCGCGACCCAGCGTTTCAAGCCTAACTGGAGGGACGTTTGGCGATGTCCTCAAATAGTTTGGCATGGCTGTCGTATGCCTTCGGTAGGCCCAGTGCCACGAGGACCATGTTGATGCTCGGCGAATGGAAATTCTCCAACGAGGTTCAGGAGGAGTAGTTCCTCAAGCGTCCTGGCTACTGCTGAGAGAAGGAAGATTGGTCCGTAGGACTCCCCCTTACTCGGATCCTTTCCAGGCTTCAGTAGCGGGATCATTCTGCACATCTTCCTGACATGTAGTACTATAAGAGTTTTCAAAGGCAGATTGAGGACAGTTGTAAGGTAGTCGAATCCAGGTCTGCGAGTACCACTGCCTGCGCCGAGGAATTGGGCCGCACTTGGAGTATTCGACCTGCTCGTATAAAGCGAGCGGCTGCTGCGTTAGTGACGTCATGAAATTTCCTCTCGGCAACCAATCGGCCCAATCGGCCTATTTTGATTGGTTGGTCCCAAAGATGTTACGGCTTGCCAGGTTACGTCACTCAGGAGAGCAGGGGATGCGCTGGAAATGTCTGGCAAGCTGCTTTACCTCCTTGTAATCCTAGCGGGGCCATCCTCATTCACCGTACAAAATCTGGAGCCTTCAATCTGTTTTGCAAAACCAATGCCCCGCTGGTCGTTACCTAGGGGAGAATGCCATGAGAGGTGTTGCGCATTAAAGTCTCTTAGAATCAGACCATTATGTCCAAACACTAGCCCACTTATGATGGGCTTGTAAGCTTGGCCATTAACTGGGCCATAACTACCAACCGGCGGTATGTACACGTTGTATAGCTCTATTTCGGCAGTACCAGACTTGGCTGGTATACCCATGGACTCCGTGTTGAGGTCACTAGCGCCGAAATGGGTCTATACTGCACGGAATTGTGTATAACGACGGAAAATCCCCTATCTTCATTCCTTAAGCGATCCTTACGTAGCACATTATATTCGTGACAACTGTGCAAGCTGCAGGTGTTGTCTCCTGGATGGCAACAACCAATATGTTCTTACAACTGCTTAACCCAGAGAGAAGTAAATGAGTGCAGATTAAATTGCACCACTCTTAGCTTCCTCGTTTTAGAAATAGCTCCCATAAATATGTTTATCTTATTTGGACAAATATTGCAGTTATGAGAACATTTGTTAAAACATAACTTATGAACTTAATATGTTGATCCGATCATTGGTTTAGCTAGAGTGGTTTTAGTAAGGCTAGTGCTGCGTATTTCGACTGCACTTGACAGCATTTTGAGGAAGGAACAGGCAGGTTTTCGGCCAGACGTTCTTGTGTCTTTTACTCATCGACTTCGAGCGTGCGTTTGACACAGTTTCGAGAACTTAAATGTGGAGCACACTAATGAGTAAGGGCATCCCTGAAAAGATCGTGACACTAGGAACATCAAATTTGACACCGCTCACTATAAACGACCTTGTCATTGAAGACGTTGACAACTTCCCCTATGTTAGCAGCAAAATAACAAAGGACGGAGCATCGGAAGCAGACATACCCAAACGTATTAACATGGCTAGAAGCGTCTTTCTTAAACTCAACAAACTTTGGAGATGCATTGACATCCATACACATATATGCATTGCCTGCCTTCCAATTTTAATGTTATACCTTTTCAAACGGATCTTACTTTGTATTAAGCAACTATTTTCTTTCAATGTAAATTTACTTAAAGGTTTGACATGTACCTAAGAGATCGATCACCACTGCCGCTGAATTACAATCCTCTTCTGGCTATGAAAAACGATACGAGGCCCCAGTATCAGCATCAGCTAGTAAAGGCGGCCAATATAGTTATTACTTCACTGCGTTTTTGGAGATCATTGCTTGCGGGGCTCCTCGAGCCTGAAATTTTTCACATGAATCCCAAGAAAAGTGACACTGAAAGTTATCGTCGATGGATGCGTATGACACCTCGTATAGTTGCCACGTATGCATCTTATGTGTTCAAGGCATTTCCCCTTGATATGGTACAGTATGAGCGGCTTTTTGGAACATCTCGTATTCCTGAAATCGATAAAGACTATTTGGTGCAATCACCTACTTCGAAGCACATAATGGTTATGCGCCGTGGAAACATTTATGCTGTTGATGTTCTGGATACAAATGGTAACATCGAGCCAGCACGAGAGATTTTGGCCCGTTTATGTGCTGTAGAAAAATTGGATGACTCAAAATCGCCAGCCGAAGTGCCCTTGGGAGTGTTGACATCAAGCGAGCGCAATCAGTGGGCCCGTGTACGTCAGCATATGATCAAAAGTAGTATAAACAATGAACTATTGACGCAGCAAATTGATACTGCATTATTCTGCATATGTCTGGACACCGCCGAAGATCCAGTGTATAGTGAATCTGATCCCATACCTGCATTTAAAAACATGCTTGCCGGGAAGGCAACGAATAGGTGATGATATAACATTTTAAAACATGAAATTTACTACATTTGTATTTGTGTATTTTCAGATGGTTTGACAAATCTCTTTCTATGCTGCTTACAGCCGATGGCACGGCCGCCATTAATTTTGAGCACTCCTGGGGCGATGGTGTAGCCGTTTTGCGTTATTTCAACGAAGTCTTTAAGGAGACCATGAATAGGCCATTCGTTAGCACTGACGATCTGAAAAGTATTACCCAGCTTCCGGTAAACACTGATAAAGTACGTCATCTCAATTTTGAAATTGACGATCATTTAAAGAATGAAGTAAAAAATGCTTACGATAGAAATTTGAAGACGATCAACTCACTGAATATGCAAATGCTTATATATCCCAAACTAAGCAAAAAAGCATGCAAAGCAGATCGCTTGAGCCCTGATTCTATTATGCAATTGTCGTTCCAATTAGCCTATAAGCAAGCATATGGGAAATATGTTGGCACCTACGAATCTTGTAGCACTGCTGCTTTTAGACATGGCCGTACTGAGACAATGAGACCTTGCACATTGGCCACGACAGAGTTTTGTGATAACGTGCTGTCTAGCCAAAAAGATTTCGATGCTAAGAAATTAAGGGCACTTATAGATAAATGCTCCACCTACCACAGTCAATTGACCAAGGATGCTGCCATGGGGCAAGGATTTGATCGCCATCTTTTTGCTCTAAAACATACAGCCATGACTAACAATAAGACTATACCAAAGCTTTATGACACCGAGGCTTACAAACGCATCAATTATAATATAATAAGTACTTCGACTTTATCGTCGGATGGTTTATTATCCGGTTCATTTGGTCCCGTAGTTCGTGATGGTTTAGGTATAGGGTAAGTTTTCTTCACTGATTTTAATCTTGCAAATTAAAAGGTTTAATCTATTTATTGTTTTCTTTTGCTTAGCTATTCCATACAAAACGAAATGTGTGGTGTGGTGGTAACATCCTATGAAAATGGTTGCAATGGCAAGGAATTCGTATCTAGCTTAGAGCAATCCTTCAATACTATACGTCGAGTTATTGACGAAAGCAAATAAGGCTGTGTTTATTTTTGTTTTAATTGGATACCTTTTAGCAGTCGCTGTAGTTTACCCTTACCTTGGAAGAGCTCTATTCAATTTCTAATCATTAATGTTTCTGTTTACATTATGACTGCATTTTGTGCATTTAGTTTTAAGTAGAAAGATCTTTTCCCATCAAATCGTAATGTTATGCAAATGTTTTCAAAATCGTAATGTTTTGCATACATACATTTCTCTTTGCATTTTTAAATACATCGGAATGTCCAAAATCGAGTAATTTTTTTTTAACGATTTTTAAGAAAAAAATTGTGTTTTCCTGGTACTGAAGTGTTTTCTTAATACATACGCCTCAGTAGTTTGGCGGACTGCTATGGAGAAAAAGTGCAACATAAGGACCATACAACAGGTTCAGAGAATATGTTGTCTTGGTATAGGCGGAGCGATGAGGACCACGGCACTGGAGATTGTTCTGGAGATTATCCGACCCATTGACATATAGATTAAGTGTGAGGCAGCCACTGCGGTTATGAGACTTAAGGCGATGGGAGAATGGATTGAGGATGGGAGCAGCTCATACCATCGCGGTATAATTGAGGCGACAATAGGATACCTTGAAGGAAGGGAAGAGGTTTCCGATTGAATACCTGAGACGACATTTGAGGTCGAGTGCGAGGCACTGCTGCCAGCGGCACAGTCTTGGTCTGACGGAACCCTAGTATAGCCATCTGGAAGATCATGTTACACGGATGTATCAAAGCTGTAGGACAGAGTGGGCCTGGGGGTCTACAATTAAAACGCAGGGACTGAGATCTGTTTTAGACTGCTTGACCATAATACAGTCATGCAGGCAGATATCCGGGCCGAATGCGTGAGGTGTTATGGTACTAACGCGAGAACGTTGAGTGTGAACATATTTACCGACAGTAAAATTGCCATAAGGGCAATAACAACCAGGACGGTAAGGTCACGAACAGTCTTGGAGTGCAAGAACTCCTTATTAACGCCTTCTCTGAGGATGGCAAAATCAGCATCGTTTGGGTGCCGGGCCATAACCAAGTAAGGGGAAATGAAAGGGCAGACGATTTGGCGGTGAAGGCCAGAGGACAGCCGAAGCCTTTCAGGTCGACGCAGTCCGAGTTAAGGGAGTGGGCGACGAATGCGTATGCATCATTGTGGAACAGCGAAACGGTCGGTAGGACGGCGAAAGTTCTATGGGGGATCCAGATCATGAGAAGACGAGGCTATTACTGAAAGAAAGCAAGAAGGAGGTCAGTATAGCTATTGGTATCATAACGGGACACATAGGACTACGAGCTCACTTATGTAAAATCTGTGCGGCAAGTGATAGCATGTGTAGGGCATGCGGGGAAGATGATGAGACGTTGGAGCATTTCCTTTGCCATTGCCCGGCGTTCGCGTACAACAGATACCGGTACTTAGGTGGAGACACAATATCAGACATGAACCAACTTAGGGGAGTGGTATTGAAAACAATTAAGAATTTTGTGAGTAGCATGGAATTCCTAACTTAAATTTTTAGATGTTACTTTATAGTTTTTAGATCGCACAGCAAGCCGATTACTGGCTTAGGTGTGTGTTCATAGTGGCATGGGGCGGATTAATATCTGCACCCTCTTTTCAACCTAACCTAACCTAACCTGATACTGAAGTTGATTTGTCAACTATCACACCTGTTCCGATTTCCACGGAAGTTTGCGAATACAAATCGTAATAAAATCATGCGATGCACAGGTTGATTCTCCGGTTTACGTGCGGGTTTCACTTCATTTAAATTTCATTTCGTTGGCAACACTTAAACATCTTTAGCAGAAATGCATAAAAATGGACTATTAAGATGTGAGCAATCCCATGGCATCCAGTTGTACGTATCGGATTGACCCGATGGAGTGCTGTACAACATACTGCTACAATGACAACAACATTAAGATATTGTAACAATTAAAAAAAAAAGATTTCATAATTATGAAGAAATCAGTGCATTAATAATCAAATTGCAGAGGCAAGTCTGATCCAATTAAGACCAAACAATTTGTGCGATTTTCGATTATCACAACATAAAGTTGAATTCGCAGAGTTCTTACGATTGTGGTCATCGGAACAGGCCTGCATAAATTCCCAACACTCACCCTATAAGTATAAATTGGGCGATATCACTAAATGGACGCTCAATCTAAAACTAAATAAAATCGATTATTAAATGGTCACTCGGAGACCCTATAAGTATAAATTGGACGATATTATTAAATGGGCGCTTAATCTAAATCTAAATAAAATCGATTAACATATGGTCACTCGGAGACCTCTGGTCCATTGTGTTCGTCGTAGAATGAAATCAAGTAGGAGAGAAAGAGGTACGAAAGCCATTAGAGAAACTAGAAAACTGGCGTAGTGATCGAAAGAAGTTTCACCGTATAGAGAACCGTCGCGTCAGCCTGCAGAAATCCTCATCGTGCCAAGCCCATCGCCATGCCAGCCGCCTGACATTTCACTAGTCCGTCAGATCGTGTTTAATTTGTTATGTGTTTAATGGGTGTTATACCACTTTTATATAAATTTTTATGTCTAATTTAAAAAATTCCCGTTCAACATAAAGTTAAATAATTCACAATAGAGAGATTTCGATCGATTTTATTCTTTCACGTTGAAGGTCACGCTTCCCCAGCTCAAGAACAATCGACGTCTTCGTTCCGCAGAATCATAGCGCAGAGCGCATTCACCACAGCAGGAGTCCACCATCCCATATAGTCAAAAATAGCGCGGTTTACTATGGGCGTCGCACTCCCAGAGCCCATCCGCGATTCAAACCTGGCCAGCTCGTTAGCTCCCGCCACCTCTCAATGTCCCCGAACCCAACACACTCTGTGGTAAAAATCAAAATTTTTAATGTGTGCCTACGAAATTATGAAAGAACATATCTTATGTAAAACATTCCAACGCTTTCAAAAATGCTACCCACAATAATGTCAGATTTATTGTTTAGGAAATACGCCTGTTCAAAGTAGAACTTTTTCGATTTTCATAAAAACACAATTTTTTGCGTACTTTGGTCCGAATTCACGTGTTATATCTCGAAAACTAGTTAAGGTATTGCCATTTTTTATGTTGTGTATGGAAGGATATATTTAATAAGTGCAGAATTATCAAAAAAGATAATAGGGATTTCTTTGAGCTTCTTCAGGTAAATCACCATTTAAAAAGTACCGCGTATTTTAAAAATACGCTCTTCGGACGAATGGATGGACGAATACAAAAAGGTACCTGTTACTGAATACTATTAGGGAAAGTTGGAGCTACAAGTACTTAAAGCATGGAGTTGAACAATTAAAAATTATTTTACCTGCTTAGAAAGTCAACCATGCAAAAAATGTTTACACGAAAATATTGTAAGACACGAAAGTATAAAAACAAAACTTTGTCTGAACTATATATAAATTAAAAGAATCAGCGAAAGACTCAACGGAAACTATCAGTACTGGCGTAAAAAGGACACCATCATCGATACATTGGTGGAAGAGATACCCACTTCATCAACCGGAAAAGCAAAAGGAAGACCAACCAGACCAGACGAGCAGTTGACACTAGAAAGAGGAGACTTACAGATGCAACCAATAAATTGACCGCGTCGCAATTATCGGACGAGCTGTCTATCAAATATACAAAATACAAACAACTAGTTAGATCGCTGATTACAAAATCTGTTGCTGACGCAAGCCCAAAGCGATAGCATTTCCACGCCTCCAAACACACCCAATAAAAAGTTTAGTTTAGAAGATGCCTTGGCCTTGTTTATGGACCTAGAACTTTCCAATGACAAATTTGACATACCAAGGACATCGTTAATCCAACACGGGGTTGAAATTTTACCCACATAAAGGCATATTACGTTAGCCAAATTGGATTGACGACTGCAAAAACCAGCCTGCCTGGAGAGTCTTTCAGAAAATGAGGTGGCGAATTTTCCCAAAAAACTTACATTGATCAGTAAATGGGGTTGCGATGGATCATCAGGACAAAGCATTTTTAAGCAAATGATATCTCCGATTCAACAATATCGGACGCAAATATGTTTGTGGCATATGCTGTTCCTTTGCGGCTAGTATCTGACGTTTCCCTTCACTGGAAATATCCAAGTTCTCCGTCAGTGCATTATTGCCGAACAATAATGCTAAAATTTGCAAAGGAATCTGGAAAACTCATAAGTGCAACAAGCAAGATTAAGACCACAATGTTAAACTTTGGAGAAGGGAAATATAATTAATGCAGCTACGAGTTCCATTGTCATGTCCAATTTGTAAAAAAAGTCAGAAGAACTTCGGTAATTTAAACTATTCTACTACAGGAGAACTACAAACATGAAATGTCATCTTCGAATGCGACAATACGGTGCATGGAGTTCTTATTAAAATTGGCATATACCATGCCACACAAGGAAGAAAACTTCGATGGAAATACATCAACTAAAGATAAGGAAAATATCAGAAAGAAAAGAAATACAGCATGATTTTTTTAAACAACTTGGACTCAAAGTAGGCTATCCCAAATACGGATACGGAAACTCAAACGATGGAAACACTTCTATAAGATTTTTTGAAAATTGTTAGGCAGTAACAAGAATCACTGGAATTGATAATCAAATCGTAAAAAGATTAGGAACTATATTAAATGTCTTACACTGCAAGGAAAGCATCAATTCTATAAGATATGGAGAATATGCATCAAAAACTGCAACACTTTTAGCGGAAAAGTATCCACAGAAAAAATTGACTTCAACAGTCCATAAAATATCGGCACATGGCAAAGATGTAATTGACTATTAGTTTTTGTAAATTGTTGAGCTTTCTGAAAAAGCACAGGAGTCTCTTAACAAATTCTATAAAACATATAGATTACAGAATACGTTTAAAGCGTCACGGGGGAGGCAAAATGAGGACCTATTCAACATTTTGGCAGCATCTTCCGATCCATTTGTTTCTCCAAAGCGGCATGTGAAGTCACGAACAAAATTAAAGTTTAGAAATGATTAGTCTTTTAGACATAGATTCTGATATGAATTCTGAGGAAAATTTAACAGAAAGTTGAAAATTTTTTTAATTTCTTTTGTTAATAATTTTGAAACATTAAAGCTTTAAAAAAGGGGGAAAATATCACATTTACAAAATATGTTTTTGAATCCACTTAGTTACCATTTTTTCATAAATTCTGACTTTGATGAGCTACATATAAGCACCTACAAGGCGTAACACTCTTTTCATTTCATAGCCTGAACAATTATCTTTCATATGCCGTTTAAATCATTCAGTTATCTTAATTGATTCAAATGATATGATTTATGCCACGAAGAAACCCAAATTGCGCCACTGTGCGACGGTGGAGCCCGAGGATCCTAGCCACGCCCCTTGAGGCAAAACAAAAGAAATTGTTTTTGAACAGACTCAATCGCTTTTGAGTGAATATAAAACCTACCATATATACAATATATATATATATATATATATATATATATATGTACTAGCTGACCCGGGCCCGCTCCGCTGCTCCTTCTTTTACTTTATATGGAACAAAAGTTTCCTTGGAATATTTATTTTCAACAATTAAATGGCTTTTAGTGAAAAACCATGCTACGAAAATAGTATATCGCTTGACTAACAATTTAACAATATAAGTGCCTTTGCCCGAATCCCATATGATCTTTATTGGTCTAAGAATTTAAGTTTGGATGTAAGGTGTACTCCATTCTTAAAATACTTTATTCCCGCCCGCTACTCTCATGATATCTGATCTAGGGGTGTTTTCGGGGGTGAGGCGGTCCCCAGGAACTTGGCCCTGAAAAATATCAGCATCGTGCTCTTCTTTCAAAAACCATTTATTTAAATCCCATATTGCCATTGGTTTAGGGAAGTTTACACGATGAGGCGTGCCCCGTCTCATGGTCAGTAAATAAGTCCTGTTTGGGGGGTGTTTTGGGGAAGGGGTGGACCCCCAGAAACGTGGTCCCACATTTGGATATCAGATTCGTATTCTACTCGCAAATACCTTTCATTTGAGTCCCATATTGACATGGTCGGTAAATATGTCCGATTTAGGGATGTTTTGGGGCTTGGGGTGTACTAATTTCGTCATTCTGTTTGTAACTACTCGAAATATTCGTCTGAGACCCCATAAAGTATATATATTCTTGATCGTCCCGAAATTTTATGTCGATCTAGCCATGTCCGTCCGTCTGTCTGTCGAAAGCACGCTAACTTCCGAAGGAGTAGAGCTAGCCGCTTGAAATTTTGTACAAATACTTCTTATTAGTGTAGGTCGGTTGGTATTGTAAATGGGCCATATCGGTCCATGTTTTGATATAGCTGCCATATAAACCGATCTTGGGTCTTGACTTCTTGAACCTCTAGAAGGCGCAAATCTTATCCGATTGGAATGAAATTTTGCACAACGTATTTTGTTATGATATCCAACAATTGTAACAAGTATGGTTTAAATCGGTCCATAACCTGATATAGCTGCCATATAAACCGATCTTGGGTCTTGATTTCTTGAGCCTCTAGAGTGCGCAATTCTTATCCGATTTGAATGAAATTTTGCACGACGTATTTTGTTATGATATCCAACATTTGTGCCAAGTATGGTTCAAATCGGTTCATAATCTGGTATAGCTGTCATATAAACCGATCTGGGGTCTTGATTTCTTGAGCCTCTAGAGGGCGCAATTATCGTCCGATTTAACTAAAATTTTGCACGTAGTGTTTTGGTATTACTTTCAACAACTGTGCTAAGTATGATTCAAATCGGTTCATAATCTGGTATAGCTGTCATATAAACCGATCTCGGATCTTGACTTCTTGAGCCAATTGAGGGAGCAATTCTCATCCGATTTGGCTGAAATTTTGCATTAGGTGTTTTGTTATGACTTCCAATAACTGTGCTAAGTATGGCGTAAATCGATATAGAACCTGATATAGCTGCCATAAAAACCGATCTGGGATCTTGACTTCTTGAACCTCTAGAGGGCGCAATTCTCATCCGATTTGGCTGAAATTTTGTACAAGGGCTTCTCCCATGACCTTCAACATACGTGTCTAGTATGGTCTGAATCGATCAATAGATTGATACAGCTCTTATATAAACCTATCTCCCGATTTTGCTTCTTGAGCCCCTACAAGGCGCAATTCTTATCCGAATGAACTGAAATATTACACAATGACTTCTGCAATGTCAATCTCCATTCATTTATGGTCCGAATCGGACTATAACTTGATAAAGCTCCAATAGGATAACAGTTCTTATTCAATATTCTATGTTTGTCTAAAAAGAGATACCGCGCATAGAACTCGACAAATGCGATCAATGGTGGAGGGTATATAAGATTTGGCCCGGCCGAACTTAGCACGCTCTTACTTGTTTTTTAATATGATACTAAATGCCATACTTTTAAAATTTTTGCACCACTTTTCATTCTATTTGTGCCACTTGTTCAAAAATGCAATTACGTAGCGATTTTCTATTGTTTATCGTCCAACAAATCGGAAAAATGTGCTACTTTCCAAAAACCAAAATGCCACTTTTTGTGCCACTATTTGAAATTTTCCAACGGTAACGCTGTCCACTACAATAACAACCTCCAAATAGGACGTATTTGCCCACCAAGACAATTTGGGTCTTCAAGACAGTGGAGCTATATCATAGTTTTTAGGGCCCATACCCCAAACCAGTCATATTTGCTGGCTTTTGCAATAAGGGGTTTAATTGAATGGTATTTGAGATTAGAAAACGAATTTGATATCCAATTTGAGGCCAATGGCAATATGGGGTCCAAATAAATTATATATAGATACATGAGAATAGAGCACGATGCTGATATCACGTGCCAATGTGGGGCTTATATAAAAGGTATTGGGAAGTAGAGCCCGAATTGATACCCACTTTCGGGACCAATTTTCTGGGAGTCTACCCCTTTCCCAAAATACCCCAAAAACAGCAATTATTTATTGATCATCGCAATATGGGGCTCAAATAAAGGTATTTGAAGTAGAATAGGAATCTGATATCCAAATGTGGGACCATGTATTTGAGGCAATGCCCCTTCCCCAAAACACCCCCAAATAGTAAAAAATTTCCGAACATGGCAACATGTGGCTCAAATGAGAGGTATTTGAGATTATAAAACGGCGCGTCATTCTATAAACTCCCCTTAAACGAATGGCAATATGGGGTTTAAATAAATGGTATTTGAGAGAAGATCACGATGCTGATATTTTTTCAGAGCCAAGTGTTTGGGGGACCACATCACCCCCGAAAATACACCTAACATCCAAGGTTAAATGACATTAAATCCTCCCCGCGAATTCGTTGACCAATTAAGATCATATGGGATTCAGATAAAGGCACTTATATTATACTGTTAGTCAAGCGATATACTTAAGCAATTTTCGTAGCGTGGTATTTCACTTAAAGATCTTTAATTGTCGTATTCAAAGGATATTTTATTCCATATTAGGTAAAAGAAGGCGCAGCGGAGCGGGCCCGGTTCAGCTAGTGTTTTATAAAGCTTATTTTGCTTATTCTTCAATCTTGATAAAACAGCAGAATTCCAAAATAGAATGAAACATTTCGATCATCTCATCTAATGACTCTAAAGATTCAGGTTAAGTCCAATCGGTCCAAACTTAAATCTGCCTGTCCCAAAAATTATGCTACCTACCACATTATTTGTCCCTTGATAGTAAGTACAAAAACAAGGGCACTTGTGTGAAATGCAACAGCAACGTTTTGTGGAGGGTATAAAGTCTATCTAGCAATGTCCGCCTGTCCGTCTGTCCTTCGAAAGCACGCTAACTTCCGAAGGAATGAAGCTAGCTTGAAATTTTGCACAAATTCTTCTTATTGCACAAATTCTTCTTATTGCACAAATTCTTATTGCACAAATACTCCTTGTTGGTCGGCCCATGTTTTGATATTTGGATCTTGACTTCTTGAGTCACTAGAGGGTGCAATATATCTCCAATAACATAGCAATTATTTTCATTTATCATTTGTTTGCCATAAAAGTGATACAGGGAAAACAACTTGACAAATGCATGGTTTCATGGTGGAGGGCAGAGATGGCCTGTCAGAAACAGTGACGTATATTACATACGTCGAAAACGTCGTAAACCTAGCCAAAAAACTAGGTTTCTGACAGAAAAAAAATTCGAACGAAAATATGTCGAATTTTTGATCTGATTAACTAAAAATGTTGGCATAAGTATTAACACTCCATGTACCGTTTCACTTGACACTTCCTCAGATGTCATGCGTTTTTAACATATGTCGTTTACAACAGCTTTCAAAAAGCAAATTAAAACGGGAGAAGCAAATAATTTTGCAAAAGGATACAAAATAATTGCAATTTCTAAATATAATTGATGAAAACTAATAATTTATTGATTTTTTGCTTCACAAAAAAATCCTTAAACGTTACTTTATAAATTGACTTGAAATTTGCGTATATTTCCAATTTATTGTGTGAAAAATGTAAATGCAAAAATTAAAAAAAAAACTTAATATTACTTTTATTGCGAAATTTTTTTACATATAAACTCTTCTATATACAACAAATAAGTGACAATAGTATTTGTTAAAAATCAAACTTTTACACTGAGTTATTAAGGTTTATGACGTTTGCGACTTTTTCTACGTTTTATACAAGTATTGTACGACGTTTTCAACTTTTACAACTTTTTGACAGTCGGAAACCTAAAAAATCGTCTTACGGACCATCTCTGGTGGAGGGTATATAAGATTCAGCCCGGTCGAATTTAGGGCGCTTTTACTTGTTTATTGCTATTTTGTTATAGTTGGATGTTGTTGTTTGATATTTGAAAACCCTTCTTAGTGATATTTGTACCATTTAGATCCTCTCGTTTTAAAATCTTTAGTTTTTTGTTTTTAATAAAAAGACAAATATTTTATTGCAATGCAAATCCAAATTTGCACATGAACATTCTTCAAGGACCGGGGACAAACTTCACACATGTTAATGAGTGCTGTATTTAATTGCAATACAAATGCAAATTTGCTCATGAACATTCCATTAAGAAACAGGGACAGACTTTTCAAATATCAATGAGTGCTGTCCGATTCAATGATAAAGTGGCCTAATTTTTATAGCCGACTAGCTGACCCGGGCCCGCTCCGCTGTGCCTTGTTTTACTTTATATGGAACAAAAATTTTCTTGGAATATTTATTTTCGACAATTAAAGATCTTTTAGTGAAATACCATGCTAACTTGACTAACAGTTTAACCTGAAAAAATATCAGCATCGTGCTCTTCTCTCAAATACCATTTAATTAAACCCCATATTGCCATTGGCTTAAGAGGAGATTACAGGATGAGGCTTCCCCCAAACACATGACCCCAAAATAGGTTATCAAATTCGTTTCTAATCTGAAATAGCTTTCATTTGAGCCACATATTGTCATGGTCCAAAATTTTTTTTTTACTTTGGGGTTGTTTTAGGAAAGAGGTGATGACCTTAATACATGGTCCTACATTTGGATATCAAATTCGTATTCTACTCCCAAATACCTTTATTTGAGTCCCATATTGCGATGGTCACAACAAAAAATTGCTGTTTGTGGGGTATTTTGGGAAAGGGGTAGACCCCCAGAAAATTGGTCCCGAAAATGGGTATCAATTCTTGCTCTACCCCCTAATTCCTTTCATTCAAGCTCCACATTGACATGGTCGGTAAATATTCCCGATTTAGGGGTGTTTGGGGATTGGGGTGGTCCCCCAAACACTAAGCCCGGAAAATATATCAGCAACGTGCTCTATTCTCATTTATCTATATATAATTTATTTGAACCCCATATTGCCATTGGCCTCAAAATTGGGCATCAAATTCGTCTTCTAATCTCATTTAAAGTCAGCAAATATGTCCGGTTTGGGGTATTGGCCCTAAAAGCTATGAATATTTAGTTCCACTCGCTTTAAGACCCAAATTGTCTTGGTGAGCAAATATGTCCTATTTTTGGGTTGTTATTTTGGTGGGACGTTCCCTAAGCAGTTGGTCCCTAATGTTGATATCAAATACGTGGTCTACTCCCACATACCTCTAATTTGAGCCCCATATTTCCATAGTCGGCAAACATGACCACCTTGCGGGTGTGTTTTGTGGGATGGGCGGCCACTCAGTGAGTTGGCCTTGAAAATATATATCGGATTCGTGTTCAACTCTAAAATCTCTCTTATTTGAGCCTCATATTTCAATAGTCAATATGTGGGGGTAGGGTGGCCCCATAGACACTTTTCCCGAATATTGATATCAAATTCGTGCTTTACTCCCAAAAACCTTTCATTTGAGCCCCACATTGCTATGGTCGTAAATGTGTCCCCTTTGGGGGATGTTTTTGGGGAGAGGCGGCCCCCCAAACACTTGGTCTCATATTTGGATATCAGATTCTAATTCTACACTCAAATACCTTTTATTTAAGCCCCATATTCCTATGGTCAGTAAATAAGTCCTGTTTGGTGGGTGTTTTGGGGAAGGGGTGGACCCCCAGAAACGTGGTCCCAAATTTGAATATCAGATTCGTATTCTACTCGCAAATACCTTTACTTTGAGTCCCATATTGCCATGGTCGGTCCCATATTGTCATGATTGGTCTAAATATATGTTTTGTAGGTTTTAGGGTGGGGCGGTCCCCCCAGGTACCCCATCCGCAATTTGGATACCAAATTTTTATTTTTAGGGTACTTTATGAGAGCACACAAAATTTCGCTTAAATCGCACCACCCATCTCCGAGATCTGGCGTTTCTGAAAATTAGGGTAAGGGGGAGGGTCCGCCCCCCTTCAGGTATCAAAAAATGTGGTACCGTATTTTCACCACGGGGTCATTATGCACCATCTGTGAAAATTTCACGAAAATCGGTTCAGCCGTTTCTGAGTCTATAAGGAACACAGAAACATACAAACAGAAATTGATTTTTATACCCACCACCGAAGGATGGGGGTATATTCATTTTGTCATTCCGTTTGCAACACATCGAAATATCCATTTCCGACCCTAGTATATATATTCTTGATCAGCGTGAAAATCTAAGACGATCTAGACATGTCCGTCCGTCTGTCTGTTGAAATAACGCTACAGTCTTTAAAAATAGAGATATTGAGCTGAAATTTTGCACAGAGTATTTTTTCGTCCATAAGCAGGTTAAGTTCGAAAATGGGCTATATCGGACTATATCTTGATATAGCCCCCATATAGACCGATCCGCCGATTTAGGGTCTTAGGCCCATAATAGCCTCTTTTATTGCCCGATTTTGCTGAAATTTTAAATAGTGAGTTGCGTTAGGCCCTTCGACATCCTTCGTCAATTTGGCCCAGATCGGTCCAAATTTGGATATAGCTGCCGTATAGACCGATCCTCCGATTTAGGGTCTTAAGCCCATAAAAGCCACATTTATTATCCGATTTTGCTGAAATTTGGGACAGTGAGTTGTATTAGACCCTTCGACATCCTTCGTCAATTTGGCCCAGATCGGTCCAGATTTGGATATAGCTGCCATATAGACCGATCCTCAGATTTAGGGTCTTAGGCCCATTAAAGCCGCATTTATTATCCGATTTTGCTGAAATTTGGGTCAGTGATTTTCCTTAGGCCCTTTTATATCTTTCTTCAATTTGGCACTGATCGGTTCAGATTTGGATATAGCTGCCATATAGACCGACCCTCGATTTAAGGTTTTGGGCCCATAAAAAGCGCATTTATTGTCCGATGTCGCCGAAATTTGGGACAGTGAGGTGTGTTGGGCTCTTCGATGTTGGTCTTCAATTTGGCTCAGATCGAACCACATTTGGATATAGCTGCCATATAGACCGATCTCTCGGTTGAACAATGACTTGTATTTATAAGCATTTGGTCTAAATCGTTTGATATGTCTATATACAATAGCTGCTATGGGGCATAAGGTATGCATTTTTCACTGGATTTTGACGAAAGGTTGTTCACATATATACCCGAGGTGGTGGGTATCCAAAGTTCGGCCCGGCCGAACTTAACGCCTTTTTACTTGTTGTATATAAGATTCCGAACGGCGCATAGTGTTGTCCCGGTGGACTATTTTTAACTAATCGTTTAAAAACCCTTAAAATTAGAAGATTTAAAAAAAATATTTTTATTTGTGGTCCCTCTTCAACTGATCGATGTTTTCATACGAAGGTTCTTTAACAAATGAGTGATACATTTTTTTCCCAAAAAATTTATTTTTTGTTTATGTATGCAATATTGATTTTTTATACCCTCCACCATAGGATGACGGTATACTAATTTCGTCATTCTGTTTGTAACTCCTCGAAATATTCGTCTAAGACCCCATAAAGTATATATATTTTTGATCGTTTTGACATTTTAAGTCGATCTAGCCATGTTCGTCCGTCCGTCTGTCTGTCGAAAGCATACTTACTTTCGAAGGAAATTTTGCAAATACTTTTTATTAGTGTAGGACGGTTGGGACGGTTAGCTGCCATATAAAACGATCTTAGATCTTGATTTTGTGAGCCACTAGAGGGTTGAAATCGGTCCATAACCTGATATAGCTGCTATATAAACCGATCTTGAATCTTGACTTCTTGAGCGACTAGAGAGCGCACTTCTTATCTGATTCGGTTGAAATTTTGCATGACGTGTTTTGTTATGACTCTCAACAACTGTACCAAATATGGTTCAAATCGGTCTATAACCTGATATAGCTGTCATATAAACTGATCTGAGATCTTGACTTATTAAGCCATAAAGGCGCAACTTAGCACGCTTTCACTTTCGCCGGAAAATTCTACTATAATCCCCTGAATACACAAAAACCCAAAACTTAACATAAACACCGGAAATCAGTAAAACAGAAAAACGGAAAACACAATTCAGGGATAAAGTCGTAAGTTAAAGTAAACGCTTTCTATAGGCTTAAGAACTGTATCAGGTCATATACCGATTTCGACCATACTTGGCGGAATTTTTGGGAGTCACAGCAGAAGTCATTGTGCAAAATTTCAGCCAAGTCGGATAATAATTGCAAATACTTGTAATAGTTGTTGAGACTCTTAACAGATGTCATCATACAAATTTTCAGATAAATCGGGTAATAATTGCAACCTCTGGAGAATCAAGAAATTAATTAATAAATTAATCGATCTTTATATACTTCTGTGCAAAATTTTAGAACTCTATGTTGACTCTAACTATTTTTGTCCACTTAAAGCTAGAGGAAAGAGTGGTCCTGGGGGTTTACATTGAAAACCCAGGAACTGAGATCTGTTTTCGACTGCTTGACCATAATACGGTCCTGCAGGCGGTTTTTCGGCGGGGGTTTCCCCTCCTAATGATGGCGAAATTTGGGAGGCACTATGCCATTTAACAAAATGGTATGGCATCCATGTAAAAACTTCTCCATAAACTGATGTCGCACTGCGGCTCGCCATTTGGACTCGGCTATAAAAAGGAGGCCCTTTATCATTGAGCTTAAACTTGAATCGGACTGCACTAATTGATATGTGAGAAGTTTGCCCCTATTCGTTAGTGGAATGTTCATGGGCAACATTTGCAAAAATTAGCAATTTACATAATAAATTGTTCGTAAATAATAGGAAGTCGTATCATTTTTTATAAAAACAATTGAATTTATATTTTTTTTACTAACTCCCTTTCATATGTTCGGGGAAATTTTTCCCAAATTTTATCTTCTCATTCTCCCTTTTATTTCGATTCAGAATAGCTACTTTTTCCCTTGGGAGATATTTCTCTTTTTCGAAGTTTGTTTAGAATAAGAGAAAAGGGAGCAGGGAAAAAAACTCCCAGGAAATTGTTATTCAGAATGGTGGAAAAGGGAGTAGGGGAAAAACTCCCAGGGAATTGTTATTCAGAATAGGGCTGGATATCTAATAAGTTAATTTATTGAGTTGATAATTGCTTTAAAAGAGTTATTCAGGTTGTCATAAATGCAATTTACAAAATTGTTTATTAATAATAGAAATTCCTCTGTAGGTCCGATATCAGCAAAATTGTTAATTGAATATACATATTTCTTAATTGAAACAAGATTTTCTCATTTATATATGTATATATGTTTATATATATATGTTTTTAAAGTACATAGGTAATTTTTTTGTATAAACAAATTGGGAAACCCCCCTTTGAGTTCTAAAAACGCAAAGCTTTGATCCCATTAAGGTTGATGATTTTTTAACTTCATATATACCCGCAACTCATGCAAAATTGCGGTTCACAAAAATGGCGATTTGGAAATCATCTTTGCCTGAAATAGGTATTTTTGTGAAAAATATTGGGCATTATACATTTTTTGCTTTTTAAATCGTTCTTCGTGCACACGAATTTTCAAAGGGGATTTATTTAAAAAGCTCTCCACTGACTATTTTTATTTTTTGTTTTCCCACCTTTGAACATTCAAAATTCAGAAACTCAAATAATATTCTTGGTGTACAAACTTTTTTACACCCGCTTATAATTTATGTCGTTGAAACGAACAATATTTTTCTGCGAATAATCGCTAATTTTCCATTGGAAGCATTGGGTGTTTGGGCTATTGATTGAAATGTACATCTCTCAATCGAAAGTCTTAATTGAAACAATCAAAATGAATAAACAATACAGCAATACAAATGAATAAGAATTCTATGATTTTAATTAAGAATGCAAACTATGTAGAATTAAAGGAAGAGTGCATTCAGAGATGATAACACAAA